>NW_027185412.1:1790070-1812570 GCF_022577435.1 Embiotoca jacksoni
AATAGTTCAATTAAAAATGAGTTCTGGAAGACGATAAAGTACAAATTAATGATATCAATCAACCTCATAATTTTTTGGTAGTGTTTTTTTTATTTACAAAGAAAAATAATGAAAATCCTCAAAATGTTTTTAGAGCTTCTGCAAATGATTATTTAAATATTGATTACAGTACTTGTTTTTTTCATCTGTTAAATGTCACAAAACAATCAAATAAAAAAGAAAAGTAGCAACTTTTTATTTTACATTACTTTAACTGATTAGTTGTCTGAAAAAATGGACTGAAATTATTATTTCATAATTATTCATAGAATAATTAAGAAAGTTATAACCAATTTAGTTAGTGTAAAATTGAATAATAAACTAACCAAAAAAGTTATTTTACATAATTAGGTCATATGACTATTTATTATTGAACATATTGGGCTTCAATATGAAACAATAAATTGACCAAAAACAAATTAATCTGCAACTGTTCTGAATGTAGAAATAAAGCTTTTGTGCAAGAAAGTCAAAATAAATCAGTTTTCAGATTTCAAATTATTTTACATCTTTGTAAACTGAATTTATTTGGCTTTTAAACAAAACAAGTAAATTTTACGTAAATTATTTAAATTTTTTTTTTTTTTTTACTAAATTCTAAATTCAGTGGTGCTGGCCTCTGGGATTATTGTGATTCCTTGTTGTTAGGACGTCCAAATTACTCATTAAAAACCTGCAGTTGATCCAAAATGCTGCAGCAAGAGTCCTGACGGGATTTAGAGATCATATTTCTCCTGTTTTAGCTTCTTTTCATCGACTTCCTGTTAATATAGAATAGAATTTAAAATTCTCTAGCTGACTTACAAAGTTCTTCATGACCAGGTTTCATCTTATCTCAGAGATCTCATAGAACCATATTATCCTGACAGAGATCTTCTCTCTCAGCCTACTTGTGGTTCCCAGAGTTTCCACCAGCAGGATGTAAATCAGTGTTTCAGTTTTCAGGCTCCCAGTTTGTGTTCAGGAGCAGAAACCCTCTCGAGCTTTAAGGTTCCACTCAAAACGTTCCTTTTTGATAAAGTTTATAGTTGGAGCTGCTCAGGTGAAGCTGAACCATCCTGCAGTTCTGCTGTTATAGACCGAGGCTGCTGGGGGACCTCCCATGATGCACTGGGATTCTTTCCTCTCACTCTTTCATATAACTCATATCTCACCATCACATCTCATTAACTTCATGTCTTGTATCTCTATGCTGTCCTTTTCTCTCTCTGCTCTTCTTTCAGCCTGTTAACAGATGCTCCTCCCACCTTTGATCCTGGTTCTGTTGGAGGTTTATTCCTGTTAAAGAGAGTTTTTCTTCCCTCTGTTGGAGGTTTTTCTCCCTTAAAGAGGAGTTTTTCCCTCCTAGCTTATGTGGGAATTGTTGAATTGTTGAATTGATGAATTGTTGAATTGTTGGTTTCTCTGTGTAATATTGTAAAGTTCAGCTATAAGGACTTTAATGCGTTAAGTGCCATGAAATAACCTGTGTTGTGATTTTGCGCTATAGAAATAAAATTTAATTGAATTGAACTAAATAATTCATTGGGCTAGGAACCGATTAAACAAAACCCAAAGAGTCCAAGTTACAAAATGTGAAGTTACAGGAGGAAGTGGCGGTGCTGCTTCATCACATCAAAGGAAGAAGACGCTGTTTTCCCGACAGTCGCTACACCTCGTTTGAAGGGTTCCTGTTTTCCCAAAAATTTCCTTTGAAGCTTCATGGAAAGAACTTTGTCACATGCTAGTGATGAAAACTCTTCCTGCCCAGAAGTTGATGTATATATATATACATATATATATAGTATACTGTGTCCTCCAAAAAGTCAGAAATCTCATACTATAGTATGTTGTCCAAAATGTCATAAAATATCACATTTTAGTGTATTATCATATATATTATATAGAACAGACACAGAAGCAGGAATAATGAATAAAAAACTGTTTTATTGAATATAATGAAGTAGTGGAGTTGTTGGCGTTTGCATACTTTATTCTTTCCACTTGGGAAACCTACAAACCTAAAGGATCACTGATAAATATCTCCGATGGATATTAATATGTCTGTATTATGGATGTTAGGCTACATACCCACAGTCCTATATCGCTCTGTTCAAGCCACAAGACTTCAGCTCCAGTGTTCTACATGTTAAATCACTGTTTTTATTCATGGACTCTGGTGGCTTTGGCAGAAATAAATATTCCAGTCTTTTTTAGACCTCCTGAAGGGTAACCCTAACCCGAGGCTTGGTCATTGATCGTTTTCTATTCGAACAAAGTCGGATGGAAGACACTCAAAACAAAACAGAATCAGAGCAGAAGCCTGATTGGCACGTTCAAGTTCGGCTGCAAGATTTCAAACGGACAAATTAAAAAAATAAAGCTTGAGTACAAAGTTGTAGTTTAAAAAAAAAAACAGCCACTGATGCAGGAAGAGATGCTGCTGGTTAGAAATGAGAACACAAAGGAACCTGACCGATTCTTGGAGCTCCTCGGGTCAACGTCCGCCTCTTCATCATCTCGTCTCTGATATCAGCGTCCTGCTGCGTCCTCGCAACACTTTACGACGATAACAGAGTTACCATCAATGAGTTTCTCATTTCCAGCCGGAGGATTTTATGTGCTAAGCAAATGCGCGATGCTACATCTGTACGAAACAAGCTTTGGCTAACATTAGCAGCAAGAGATTCAGGGAAACGAGGAGTGGCTGTAAACAGTATATTCGAGGAATCGGTCAGAAAGGAAACAGAAATGAAAAAAATGGTTTCAAACGTGAAGATAAATCTGCTGACGTCAGTAAACTTCACGTAGAAACAGGGTTAGTTTAACTGAGTTTCGTTTTGCTGGTGTTTCATTTTCACACCTGACCTTCGTTAGTCGTGAACAGTCTGCGGTAACCATGGCAACAGGACTCTTCGGCTGCCTACGCTCCCCTAGCTGCCTCGACATGTGACAGAAATAAGACACGTCTCTCTTCTCAGGATCGGCTGTCTGTTTTTACACCCGATGACATCTGAGCGTGTGCTGAGTCCGGTCTCAGGCAGCCAATCAGAAGCTGGTCTCGTTCATGTGTGGTTTCGGGCTGGTGGGCGGGCCGGCGGTGGTGGCTGGGCTGTCTGGACTCACGGGGCTCTCTGGGGACTCTGGGACGTTGACAGGCGACGCTGCAGCGCCAGGGCGAGGAGAGACGGGGGTCTGTGAGCGGGTGGGGCTCACTGATGTGGGGGCGGGGCTTGTTGGAGAGGTGGGCGTGGTCCTGCGCTGCGATGGAGTGGAGGGAAGCAGTGAGGAGGAGGACAGTGATGGCGTCCCGGCTGAATGGCGAGCACCAGGAGACACAGAGAAGGAGGCGGGCGTCCTGAGGTTGAATCGGGCCTCTAACTCGCTGCACACCGCTAGGCTCCGCCTCACCCCCTCCGACCCCGCCGGCACCCCGAACCCCGAGCTTACCACTGCCTCCGACCCCTTGGCGAGCTCCTGGCAGCGCTCCACGAAGCTCCCCCTGCGAACAGAGCCCCCCTCCCGGTCCAGGTGCCTGGGGGGGCGGGGGCTAGCGATCTTGCCGGAGCCGGGAGAGGAGCTGTGGGCGGGGCTGAGGATGGCAAGGGTCTGCGGCGCGGCTCCACGTCTGGCTGAGGGGCCGGCGTCACGGACAGGTTTGGTGAGTGGCACGGGGGGCGGAGCCTGCCGGGGAAGGCTGCCGCACAGTGAAGCAGAAGAGCCCGAAGCTCCGGCCGCTCGTCCTCCTCCTGCAGAGTGGAGGCGCTCCGTCCTGACACCATCGCTGAGCTGAGAGTGAAGGCTGCCGGGACAGGAAGTAACACGGGTCAACAACAACACAGCGGTGAGTGCGGGACGTCTCCAGGATGTCACGTAGAGTCGTGTTTACCTGCAGGTGGACGCTCTCGGGGTGCTGTCAGGTGTTCTGGTCAGAGCCAGATCACACTGATCCAGCAGCTCCAGCAGCTCTTCCTCCGTCGGTCCACCCAGCGCTATGAAACAACCAATGACAGCCCACATCAATCATACACTGACCAATCATAGAGCTCTAAACATGTTCCTGCGTGTCCACATCAGGACTCTGACCTCTGATGTCGACCTTGCCGGCGATCTCCATGGCGGTGGTCAGGTCCCACATCTGGATACTGCCGTTGCCGTGGCCGCTGAACAGGTAGCGACGGGGCCGCGAGCCGATGCGACTCGAGCCCTCGCACTCGTGGACCATGAAGGCAGTGATGGAGGTCCCGTCCACTGAACGCACCTCACACACCCTGAAGGGACGCCAGAGATCTGTTTAGTCTTAATAACTCTTCAAACTGACGAGAAGTATCAATGAAGTCCTCATGATCTCCTTCATGTAGTCTGGTCTACAGACACTGGTCAGGACCTGAGTAACCAGAGTAAAACACCTCAAAAGCTCATTAGAAAATCCAACTCTAACGGAGTGTCCCACCTCTTCCCGTTGGACGACAGTCTGACGTAGAGTTTATCGGTGTCTGGGACGACTCTCTGGATGAACACCTGCTGGTCGTCTCTCTCGCCGTACGGACCTGAAACCCAACAGAATCACGTTAATCCTCCGAGCAACCAAAAAAGACTACATCTCGCTCATTTTAACCACACCGCCCCAGTGTGACCTCTGCTGGACAGCAGCGGGATTACACTGAATGAGGAGCAAAATATTTCAGGATATATCATCAAGTACAAATGTCCGGTGCTTTGTATTCAACAACGAACCACAACATCACCCACTGGTTTGTGAAGAACTTGCCCACCAATATTGGCAACCTGACTGCACCGAAGCCTGTCAATCCAAAAGTCCTGCCCCAAAGATGTGTGATAGAGTCCTAATGTGCAATGAATGATGAATTATTTCCAGAAGGAAACACTGATCAGAGGGAGTTTTTTTTAATGGCACCATGATGGAAACACTTACTGACTTTTTAATGGGAGTCTATGGAGACAGCCCCTAGTGGTCCTCAGTGGTACTACACATGGAGTCTATGGAGACAGCCCCTAGTGGTCCTCAGTGGTAGTAATGGAGTCTATGGAGACAGCCCCTAGTGGTCCTCAGTGGTAGTAATGGAGTCTATGGAGACAGCCCCCAGTGGTCCTCAGTGGTACTACAGATGGAGTATATGGAGACAGCCCCTAGTGGTCCTCAGTGGTAGTAATGGAGTGTATGGAGACAGCCCCCAGTGGTCCTCAGTGGTACTACACTTTAAGGTAATTTACACTGCAGGGAGTCAACCTCAGTGCATCAGTTTTAGAGAAATAGGATTCACTTTTAAAAGATATTTTGATGACAAAATCATTAGAACATATCTCTATTTCTCAGAAAAGCAGAATAATCAAATTATTCAAATTTAGCTTTTTAATTCCAAACAATTAATAAAAACTGTAGGAAGAAAATTGGAACTTCCCAAGTTGGGAGAGTTCAGGATAAATCCTGGAGTTGTCAGCCTCGTGGTCGTTACCTATCTCTGTCCCGGCGCTGCAGCCTCCGTGTCCGTCGACGTCGTCCAGGCTGAGGATCTTGAAGGAGGTGAGCGGTGTTGACCCCGGCTGGGTGGAGATCATCCCTCTAAAGCGAGTCACAGTCCACGTCCGCACATGGTTGTTATCAGCACAAACTGTCCAGAAACAAACATGAACATCAGACAGGATGGAGAAGCAGAACAAACTGCTCTGATGTTGACCAATAAACGGGCGACGCTGCTCTGGTGGAAAATCGGAGAAAAGCCTCGGATTCGTACCTGAGATGAGGTGTTTCTCTGACAGCATGATCTTGGTGACGGGGCTGCGGTGGACACTGAAGGTCTGGAAGAGCTGAGGCCCCGAGCCGACCGTCTCCGGATGCTGAACGATGACTCGAACGGTCCCAGAGCTGGTCCCATACGCGATCTCGATCCAGTTCCCGCTGTCACCTGACCACACGGAACCAGTCACAGTGAATCCACTCGTATGTTTGTAACGTGCTGAACCTTTTCTGAACTTCTTAATGAAGCAGCAGCGTTTGGACCCTTACTGGTTTTAGGAGTGAGGTAGACACTGAGGGCGGTGATTGCGTCTTCGGTCGGGTCTCTGTACAGCTCCGTCACCAGCAGGTCGTTATCCTTCATCCTCAGAGGAAACTTCTGAACGTCTGACAACACATGATGACAGCAGGGATTCAAACATATTTTCATGTCTTTTTTCACAGACATCAGTGAAGCAGTGTGACGGAGTGAGGCTCCAAACACATCTTTCTATATTCCTCTACACACATCCACCTTTCTCAGAATGAGGAAGGAATAACTGACACTACTCAAACATAGCCTGGAGCAGCTCAAATTTTATGATTTTAATCTTCTCTAATTACTGTGAACTGAATATTAGTTTTAGTTTTTGACAGTGGCTGCATTTCAGAAATCATTATATTTAAATTGCTTTTTAATTGGTGATTCAGGGGTTGAAAGCTTTCACCTGTCCATTACTTACTGCCGACCATTGACTCTCAGAGAAAGGAAAACACCACCATGTGGAAACCATCTTCCAGGACCACATAAAGGTTTTCAGCACATTTTACCGTTTCTCTCAATTTGCAGCAGTTTTTTTGGACTGATGTGAAGATTTGTCATTTTTTTCAGGATGCCTTATTAATGCATGAATCATTCATCCTCTCCCATAATGCCCCAGTGCTCTGAGCTGCAGAGTTTCTTACCGATGTAATAGATGGATCCGTTGTTGCAGCCCAGGATGAGGAAGGAGCCGGCCGTGTCGTAGCTGCTGATGGGAACCACATCCTGGTTCTGCAGAGGACACACAGAACATCACACACCTGACTCTAGATGTGCGTGTGTGTGTCCACAACTAAATAAATTGAGACTTTTTTTTACCACCTCCCTGATAAAGAGTAACATGTGGTGACTTCCTGTGATAATAATCCTGCTGACATATTTGACATGTAATCTGTTTTTCTTTCTGTTTTGGGGCTCAACGTGATAGACTAAAAGTGACAAATCAATTCAGAATAGACCGTCTGTCACAAAGAATACATCTGCCTTCAAAATAGGAACTTTACATGCTTTTTAAATCACATTCATTCAACACTAGTTCAGTCTCTTCCAGCTGGAAGTGGAGAAATGTTCCTCATTCCATCATAAGACCACATTTCCCATAAACCCCGGCCCTTCCTGTTGTAGTGCTTAGCTATCAGCAGTTTGTTTTGATGTTGAGAGGAGAGGGGGCAGACCCTAATGATTAGAAATTAACACTTAGTTTTGGTCAGTTTATTCTGACATAAGACTTTATGCTGTAAAACTTTCATCAGAGATTCTATTCATGATGTTTCTGCAGAAAAATTGGATGAATTTTGCAAAATTTCAAGATCGAGAAAGATTTTTTAAATCTGAGTGAATTATTGTAATCACAAGATTTCCAGGAGGAACTGACTGAAATTTCATAATCACTTGTCTTGTTTGTAACAAAACGATTTGGGGAGGTTGTGATCTTAATCATTTCCCTGAGTTGCACTTGAGGGAGAAAAACTTGGGTTTAGTGGAGAGTCTGCAAGTCATGTGACTGGCTGGTCTGTCCAGTGACCAGCTAACCCTAACCCTAACCCTAACCCAACCCTAACCCTAACCTCTAACCCTAACCTCTAACCCTAACCCAGTGACCAGCTAACCCTAACCCTAACCTCTAACAGCTAATCCTAACCCCTAAACCTAGCTAACCCTAACCTCTAACCCTAACCTCTACCCCTAACCCTAACCCCTAAGTCTAGCTAACCCTAACCGCTACCCCTAACCACTAACCCTAACTGCTAACCCTAGCTAACCCTAACCTCTAACTCTAGCTAACCCTAACCTCTAACCGGCGGTCAGTAAAACCCTGTGAAGTGTGTCAGTCTGCTGGTTCAGCCACAGCGTCTCTTTTCTGACCAAAATTCATGAATATGTGACGTGTTATAGAAACATTATATTATATTATTTATATTGACTACATGCGTAGAAGATCACTCCCTAAACAAACAGCAACATCAGCCATGTTTCAGTTTACATATTAGTGTTCTGGGACTTTATTCAGACTTGCTGTTGAAAACATGGTTCCTGCACCACCACAGGAAATCTTTCACATGTAACGTGAGGATTTAATGATATGAGATATGAGGAGATGCTCACTCACACGGACTGGCTGATCTACTCGTCATATTTCTACATGAGCTGGTCTCCACCCACCTGCCAGTGTTTGGTGACGGCGTTCCACACTCCCACCTTCCCCGTGTGGCTGGTGGCGATCAGCTGGTTACCAACGAAGAAGAGAGCCTCGGCCGGAACATTCAGGCTGAAGACGCCTGCGGGAGAGAGACAACAGAAGGTCACAGGTCAACGGTCTGGTGGACCGACATGTTATGTAAAATACAACAATTATATAAACAACAAGCTCAGGACAGTTTATGTTGTTGACACGTCAGACTGTCTGCATCTTCCAGACACATTCTATTCTTTTTCAAAATAAGGGTGGGAAAGCTTCATCAGAACGCCCTGAATTCTAAATAAATAATCCTAATTGAATGATGTTAACGGGTTATTGATTTAATGATATTAACAGATTAATGACTTCTGAATCAACATGTAACCCACAATGTGACCGATGTCTCAGACTGAATAAAACTGCAGCGTCATATCTGGTTTTTAGTTTTTTCCGCTGAACTCTCCACGATTGGGAAGTTTATCTAACGAGTTCAAAGTTTCCTCTGCATCCGACCTGCTGTGTGAAAATGAGGTAAACAAGATCAAACAGAGGTCCGGACTCGAGGTCAGGGGTCAGCAGTACAAATTAAATGAACAGAAACCTCCTGTTTCATCTGATGAGCATCTTCAGCTGACCACCATTTTTATCGGCCTCATCAGGAAGTCGTCGTACCGATTTCGTTCCCGTTGCCATCGGGGCAGATAGCCCACAGGATGATCTCCGTCACCGAGGCAACCGCCACCATCTTGTCGTTGTCCCCCAGCGAGCCGCCCATCACTTTGGCGTTGAGCGCAACTCTGTCGATCATCCAGTCGAGGCGAGGGGAAGTGAAGACCTGCTGCCAGCCCGTGGACTCCTTCACCCTGAAGGAGGCGGAGCCAAGAGGATGGTTAAAGGATCAGTTCACTCAAATGTCTCAGTGGTAGGACGGACATCTTCTTCACCTGTAGCACACCACGAACTGAGTGTACGCCACGGCGATCCAGTTATGATGTCCACAGATGATCCGAACCAGACCAGAATCTGATGACTGAGCTGCACACACACACACACATTAAAAACTCTGTGTTGGTCACGTCCCTTGAATTAAAACGAACACGTTAAACTGTTGGCGTGTCGGTTGTTGACCTCCAGACGACCTCTCCTCGGCGCCGACTCGACCCAGTATCCCAGAATTCCCCAGGTTGGGCGGCATTGTGTTGCTGCGTCTAACCGGCGCTCGTTCCATCGGCCCGACTCGGCCCGCCATGAACTGTGACCCCGCCACACTGTGACGGTTCCGCCTCTTCGCCGGGTACACTGAGGACAGACATGGAGACAAAATGATAATAATAACAATGATGATATGTGTGTTGTGTTCAGGGGTGCTGACAGGTGGTGTTGTGTTCAGGGGTGCTGATGGGTGGTGTACCTGGTGGAGGCAGGTAGCCGTTGAACAGCACGTTTCCACAGGACGACCGGTCAAGCTCATCACACAGCTGCAGTTTACGCACTAAACAAACAAAGCAGAATTAAACATCAGAATGCTTTTAGCGTGTAAATAAGGACACGTCCTCACGTGTTGGACTCTCAGGTTGAACTCAGAGGTTCTGGTTGAAGAAGGCGGACATGTTGGAGAACGGAGAACAGCATCTGATTGGTTAGTTTGGTCTTTGATCTGACTCATAACAAACAAACATTTAATGAGCTCATTCATGTCTGCATGACTTACTGAATCACAGCACCATTGATCCTCATGTGTTTCACTGCTTCTGATTATTCTGGGATGGAGGGAACATCAAACAGCTCATGGGTTGGACTTCTTTAATTTCATTCTTTAAACTGGAACTTCATTTTTCTTTTCAATCAGATCTCCTAAAAGTCTTTTTTATTATAAATAACAATAGAAATAACAGGAAGAAGAAGGAGGGGAAGATGAAGAAGAAGGTGGAGGAGGTTGAGAAGGAGGAGATTAAGAAGAAGAAGAAGAAGAAGAAGAAGAAGAAGGAGGAAGAGGAGATTAAGAAGAAGGAAGATGAAGAAGAAGGTGGAAGAGATTAAGAAGGAGGAGATTAAGAAGAAGAAGGAGATTAAGAAGAAGGAGGAAGAGGAGATTAAGAAGATGAAGAAGAGATGAAGAATAAGAAGATGAAGAAGAACCAAACTTTTACCTCTGCATGAAAAACAAAATGTCTAAATTAACACAAGACGTTTGTGTCCACAGCAGGAAATGTTTCTTATTAAAGGAGCTGCTGAATAAAACCAAGAAGGTGATGAGGTCATCATGTTCACATGTTTCTACTGTCTCACCCAGAGGAGCGATGACGTTTCTACTGTCTCACCCAGAGGAGCGATGACGTTTCTACTGTCTCACCCAGAGGAGCGATGACGTTTCTACTGTCTCACCCAGAGGAGCGATGACGTTTCTACTGTCTCACCCAGAGGAGCGATGACGTTTCTACTGTCTCACCCAGAGGAGTGATGACGTTTCTACTGTCTCACCCAGAGGAGTCATGACGTTTCTACTGTCTCACCCAGAGGAGTCATGACGTTTCTACTGTCTCACCCAGAGGAGTCATGACGTTTCTACTGTCTCACCCAGAGGAGTCATGACGTTTCTACTGTCTCACCCAGAGGAGTCATGACGTTTCTACTGTCTCACCCAGAGGAGTGATGACGTTTCTACTGTCTCACCCAGAGGAGTCATGACGTTTCTACTGTCTCACCCAGAGGAGTCATGACGTTTCTACTGTCTCACCCAGAGGAGTCATGACGTTTCTACTGTCTCACCCAGAGGAGCGATGACGTTTCTACTGTCTCACCCAGAGGAGTCATGACGTTTCTACTGTCTCACCCAGAGGAGTCATGACGTTTCTACTGTCTCACCCAGAGGAGTGATGACGTTTCTACTGTCTCACCCAGAGGAGTCATGACGTTTCTACTGTCTCACCCAGAGGAGTCATGACGTTTCTACTGTCTCACCCAGAGGAGCGATGACGTTTCTACTGTCTCACCCAGAGGAGTGATGACGTTTCTACTGTCTCACCCAGAGGAGTGATGACGTTTCTACTGTCTCACCCAGAGGAGTGATGACGTTTCTACTGTCTCACCCAGAGGAGTGATGACGTTTCTACTGTCTCACCCAGAGGAGTGATGACGTTTCTACTGTCTCACCCAGAGGAGTGATGACGTTTCTACTGTCTCACCCAGAGGAGTGATGCCATAGAACTCCGCTTCGTGCATCAGCATGCTCACGTTGATGCAGCGGGGGTGCAGCTCTTTGGTCCGCAGGAAGTTGAGGATGGGAGTGAACAGGGAAGGGTCCCTGTCGATGAAGATCTACGGAGAGGAGAGAGTCCACCACACACACACACACACACACACACACACACACACACACACACACACACACACACACACACACACACACACGCAGTGAATACAAGCAGCAGGTGTCACAACAATGTAAACACTTGAAATTTGTGTCCGTACTTACAGCTCCAGTTTCATCCTTCAGAGTCGAGATGCGACCGCTCAACAGGCTGTAGACACAAACACAACACAAACATTCTGTTACACACACACACACACACACAGAGCAGCCATGTTTCTGATGCCTGCAGGTTAACTGCAGAGCTGTAAAGTGACACAGAGCCGGACACCAGTCGTGACAGCTGAGTGACCTTTGACCTCTTTCTGCAGCAGCTGACTTTACATGCCTTGATTTAATGCTGAATACCGTCTCAGTTATCAAGCATTACAAACACACAGCAGGACAGAGGTGTTAATGGAGCTGCAGGCCATTTCATGGAGAAACACGTCCCAAATAGGTCTCAGGACTTTAGTGCAAACATACCAAATAAACTGCTGAGAGCAACGCAGACTGAATAACGCCAAGAGCTTTTGGTTCAGATCAGGTTCATAATCTCAGTTTCCTCTTATATTCACACTGATAGAAATCAGTGTTTGCAGTGTTCAATTTCAGATTATTTTCTGCTTCTTTTACCATTCTTATTCATAAAAGATCCATATTTACGTTCACTAGATAAAACAACCTAAAATCAGTCGAATTTTTAATGAAGTCTGGCATTGGAAATGACTAGAAGTTGGGTGCATGAGGTACACATGTCTGTCTGAGTTTTTCTGACCAACCTGGAGAAAAAGGAGTCAGGAACCCACGTGAGCGTCTGTCGGGAGGTACTGAACCTGTAAACAAATAAACAAACATGACTTTGTTTACTCGTCTTCTGGAAGTCTTGTTATCAGTCTGATTTTAGACCAACAAAAACAGCAGAAAAAAGAATGGAGTTTGGTGCGTGCTCCCTCCTCCACACCGACAGTTTATTATCAACGTAGTGAATAAGTGTTCACACGGCCTCGTCGTGTAAAACACTCATTCTGATCAGTGTTGTTCTTTGTCCATATTAAACAGATCAACGATTCACTGCTTCCATCATCGGACATGAAGCCACATCATAGGTTCACCTTTCTCCCTGTGTGCATTACATTAGTTCTGTTTGTAGCTCGACTGTTAGCTGACAAAATGCTCGTTAATTTGTTTACAGGACTAAGTTAGTTGGTTTACAGGACTAAGTTATTTGACATGAGACAACAATGACATTAAATGACGGGACGGAGGACTGCACAATGAAGCGCCGAAACCACCTTTTTACTCTTGTGAAAATGTGATAAAATCGACTGTGTGAGCAGTGAAATGTTTATTTCATAGAGAAAGTGTTTAACGTTTCGTTGAAACGTTACTCTGAGATTTACACTCATTTAAAAACACCGGCAACCTGATGAGGACATGGATCTGTCCGACAATGGGCTCTTCTATATTAGCATTGTTCCCGGTGGCTAGCCGGGTTAGCCGCCCCCCCCTGTGCCTCACCTCTTCCCGCCGACGTTCAGGTGGATGATGTCTCCGCTCCTCGCCGTGTTAGACATCCTCTGAAGGCTTGTGACTCCGGCAGGCGCCAGAAAATAAAATTTAATCCATTTCTTGTGGATAAACTCAGTTTCCGTTCTTGTTTTTAATCCAACTTCCTGTCTCGTCCGGAGAGGCGGAGGGTCAGCGGGAAAACCCGGGAAGGATCATCGGATCACGGGTAGAGGCACAACCCGGACCGGAGGTTCCGACTGGATCAGGATTCTGCTGTAGGAGATTTTTCGACCCCCCCCCCCCCTCCAATACTTTCGTTAAACATATTTATCGAATAATTTTGACTCTGCATCTGTGCAGATGTTAGTGTTGTTTCTCACTTCCTGCTCTCGTGTCTGACATCTTCCTCCTCACCACGGGACTCCTCTTCCTCCCATTCTCTGCAGCAAAGCCTCGTGGGCTGACCACCAAACATCCAACCTACGCAGCCACGCTGTGCTTCGCTTAACCTTTAACCTTTAACCCAGGGTTTAATACTTTGTCCAACGTGTTTATAGGTTAGGTTAGGTAGTTACTTTATTAATCCCCGAGGGGAAATTTTTTTAAATTATTAACGCAACCGCATCATTTTCTAACTTTCAGAAAACATAATCAGCTTTATTGGTTTCAGTACCTCATGATATATCTTCCAGACACCTTCCTGTTAATGCACATTTCTATTTTAACGTTTAAAAAAAAAAACTACAAATGTTGCAGCATAAGTTTTAAAGTTGGTGTATTGATTGAAGTGAAGAACGATGGAAAGTGATTCAGTGAAGAAATGATGAAGTACACAAATCAGTGTTGTCGAAAAACAAAAACATCTGGTTGGTGGGTTTTAAAGCATGTTTCCACCAGTGAAACAAAAAGGAGGAGGAAGAGAGAGAGAGAGGAGGAAGGAGGAGGGGGATGAGGAGGAAGAGGAGGAGGAGGAGGAGGGCAATAAGGGGCAAGAGGAGGATGCAGAGGAGGAGGGAGAGGAGGAGGATGAGGAGGAAGGAGAGGAGGCATGTGAGGCTAAAAGTGGAAACGTGGAGATAAAAAAAGGATGAAGTGAGAAGATCAGTCTGAAAGACGTACTGTTTGCTGCTGAGAGACAGACAGGTGGACGAGCATGAGAGACAGACAGGTGGACGAGCAGGAGACATTCTGATATCTGATCATAAACATTTGTCATGTCCTCAGTATTTAAATGATGATTCAGAGTTCATGAAGCTGACAGCTGTCAGTCTAAGCGTGTGCACATGTTAACACACATGTAGAAGAACTGCAGCTTCAATGAACATAGTAATAAGAAATGATGAGAGTCAGACTGACTGTTTTATTAGGTTAGGTTAGGGTTACAGCGACGTCACACGGATGCGAACCAACATGTTTGTCCCCACGGAGACGTGATGGAGTTGAAACGGGGAGGCTCAGACAGACGAGAGAGGAAGAGGAACTCGAGCACCGACTATCAAAACTCTCAGTCCACTTCATCTGCACACGCAGAGACATCACAGCTGAGACAACATCTGTATGGGAGCTGACTGAACAGCTGGCTGCTTGTGTGGTGAGTAAAGTAATTATTCTGTTATTTTAGTGAATGAGGACATTCAGATCCAGAACATCAGAGACAACAATACAAATAAATGATAGCGAACAAAGAGGACTGAGGACGGGAAGAACAACGACTGAAGTGAAAAAGAATTAAAATCTGAATAAAATCAGCAGAGAAAACAAATGATAGAGAAGCAATAATGTCATGGAGGACAAAAACCACAACAAACTGAAGTCATATTTAAAGAAGAGAAGAGAGTGAAGGTGAAAACTTGAAGAGAAAAATCATTTTAAAGTTACACAGTTTTATAGGTCAAAATGATCAAAGTTGTACAAAGTAAAAGTCATTTAAAAAGAAAAAGAAAAGTTCTGAGAATCAAAAATAAAATCAACATATTGTATTTATAAGTACTGATAACCTGATTACTGATAATCACATAGAAACCAGATAATTAGAGATTTCACTGGAATTAACAGGACTTAAAGTCAAATCAATAAAGGAGGAAATGTTTATTAATGCAGTAACATTTATATATAGGATTTATGTATGTTTTTCTTTGGGACACAAAATGTGGAAAAATGAGAAAACAAATTCATGAGAGCAAAATAAAAACCATAAGTAAGATGTGAGATGTGATCCTGTAACGATGTCGGTTTGTGATCTGCTGTAGGTTTACATGAACTATATTTAAGAACTAGCTATCATTTAAATTCTCTAATTATCTGCAAAATATTTTCTGTATAAACATTCCTAAATATTAAATTAACTGTCATTGATATTAAAGAAATACTTCTTTGAGGAGCTGAAACATGACATGTTTTTTTTAAATTTAATTATCACTGAAATGATTCTGAACGTTTGTCATTTCCATTCTGGAGTTTATTTATTTCAACAAACGTATTATAGTTAGATTTACATCACATATTTAAGTTGTAGCGACGTCTTCCACTTAATGTTTCTCCAAAGAGGACAATAGTGTCTCTCAATACACTGAGTGGTTGCAGTATTCTTGTATTATTGGAACTTTTTCTCATAAAGTGACACTTTGATCCAGCTGCTGCTCGGGGAGAGAAAGAAAGAAACGCACTTCTGCTTTAATTTGGACATCAACAATTCAGGGTTCAAATGAATACAACTAAACCTAAAATTGAAGTTAAATGGAGCTGCAGGACGTTCGTGTCATGCTCTGTAACATAGAGCTGTGTGTCATCAGAAACACGGAAACCCTTTTCTTATCGAAGGATCTGAGGATGTTATCACCTCCTACAGTGTTCAAAGTGTGGAGCAACAGAGAACCACAGCAGCTCTTCTTCTGAAGGCTGAAAGTAGAAGTTGTTTAATTTCTGCAGATCAGCATCTGTAACAAAATCCAAAACACACGAGTGATCTTTGAGAAACAGTCCCGAGGCCTCAGCAGTGAGTTTAAGATTCAGAGTAGATATAAACTATCCGTAAAACATCCATAGATAAATAAAGAATCGTTGAAAAAAATGTGAAACGGTTGTTTCTTTTACATCTGAATTAAAAGCAACAAGACGATGGTCTGAAGGTATGAGGCTGCAACGAGTCTCAGCAGAACATCTATGATATTTTTTACCTATTTTTTTGGGCTACTTTACGTTCATGCTTCTTGTTAAGTCCAGAGCCTCGTCAGTCCTGACACGTTCAAAAAGCTTTAATTTCTCGTCACAGTCGATGTAACTTCTGGACCTGCGGTGCCTCTGAACCGACCGGTTGGTCAATGAATGCTGTCGTAGTCACGGACTGTTCAGTGAGCATGAATCTTTGTCTAAAAGAAGACACGGCCAGCCAAAGTTTAGCGCTACCAGCTAACCGTGCGCTATAACTTTCCACTTTGAGGGTCTGAATCCTTCTTTCATCCCCGGGTGCAGCTCTAGTTTTGGTCTCCAGTCAGATGAACTTTTAGGTTGCTGCTCTAACGGTAGTTTAGTGAAATGAAAAACTCCAAACTTCCACTCTCCATAACTGCACATGGTAATGTTGCAATCCAATATTTCAGCACACGTAACATTGAGAGGCTGTTTCCTTCACTGTAAAATACTGATGAGAAATACGAAGTGAGATGGTTCCAGTACCAACGGTTTTTGTGGTCAAAGGTCACACAGATGTCGTTTGAATGTGTATTTTTGTTTGTTTTTTGGACCTGTGTGATGATCACCTGCAGAAACAATCAGCAGGATTTCAACTGCTGCTAAAAATAAGTGAAACAAAAGGCAGCCGGGTGTCGTCCTCAGTGGGTAAATGTCCTGTTTTCATAGGGTGGATGAAGGTTTGTGTTGGGCCGCGATGAATCAAGGGACGAGGGAAGTGTGTGTGAAGAGCAGGAGATTTATTTGTGCACGTGGTCGAGTGTAAACAGAGCTGCTGCTCAGTTTAGCAACATTAAACAGATGGAAGCAGCATCACAGACTCCTGGGTCGTTAAGCAACACTAAAGACGACGTACAGAGTCAACAGGAGTCCGACTGTCGGTCCCTACTGAGCTGCTCAGAGACTCACAGCACCGCCATGCAGCAACATAGAAGTATTTTGAGTTTGTCATGACTGAGCTGACAATCGCTGAACTCCTGTTCAGAGCGCAGAGTGACGTCGAGGAGAGATGAAGGTTTGCGGAATAATCTCTTGGTTAGTTGTTTGTTACTGACGAGGAAACAACCTTCATTCACTTCCTTCATGTTGTCTTTACTCTCAACAAACTCACCATCACAAACACAAGGGTCCACTTTTGACACTACGACTCAACCATCAATGTCATGCTGCAACCCTGCTGTGAGTCTGCAGCATGACATTGATGGTTATTATACCACATTCACACAAGTGCTATTAGCAGTGTTGTAAATAAAATGTAACAGACATAAATTTTCACCAGCATGAGGCTCATCTCACCGACACGTCAGACACCTGAAGCGCAGAAAGCAAAGCTGATCCCATCACCATCTTCTACGCTACTCATCGGGGGTGCAGCAGCATGCTAACATTAGCATCCTTACTGCTTTCAGTACTCTCTACCTGTGTCAACGTTTTAAAAAAGCTGACATTCTGGGTTTCATCAGTTTGAGGTCCAGGTTTGTCCATTGATAACGTAGCTGTAGCTGTTCTTGCCTGGAGTAACAGTAAAAGACAGCAATGTGAACAGCTCCCCCTGGTGGAGAAAACAAACTGCACCAGAGTGTGTCTTATGATCAACGTGGTATTCACACTGTTGTTTTTTTGTATTTCCAGGGATGGATCCCTTCAACTCCACCCGCCTCCCCACCAACCAATCAGATTTCAGCAGCATTTTCACCCACCAGCTCCTCCCCCCACTCTACTTTGTCATCTGTGTGGTGGGCGTGGCTTTGAATGGGGTGGCTGCATGGATCTTCTTCAGAGTGCCCGGTGACTCGGGTCTGGTTGTCTACCTGAAGAACATGGTGGTGGCCGACCTCCTCATGTTGTCCACCTTCCCCTTCAGGGTGGCGGCTCAGCTGGGCCTCGGCGGCTGGCGCCTCCACGTGATCATCTGCCGTTACACTGCCGTGCTCTTCTACTCCTCCATGTACGTGGGGATCCTGTTCATGGGCTTCATCAGCCTCGAGCGCTACGTCAAGATCGTCCACCATGCCTCCTCCTCCTCCGCCCCCTCCTCCTCCTCCTCCTCCTGCAGGTCTAGGCTGGGCGGGACCTCCTCGCTGCACCTCCTGCAGAGCCCCGGCTTCGCCCGGGTGCTGGCACTGCTCACCTGGAGCCTCCTCCTCCTCGGCGTCCTGCCGAATGCGGTGCTAACGAGCCGTCTGGCCGACGAGCAGAGCTCCCGGCACTGCATGCAGCTGAAGACACCGCTGGGCGTGCAGTGGCACCGGGTGTCCACCTTCGTCAGCGTGTCCCTGTTCTGGGTGACGCTGCCGGTCCTCGCCTTCTGCTACGCCTCCATTGCCCGCCGCGTCTACCAGTCGTACCGCCGCGTGCGCTGTGACAACAGCGACGTGTGCCGGAAGTCCAACCGCAGCATCTTCAGCATCCTGGCGGTGTTCTTCATCTGCTTCGTGCCATACCACGTCTGCCGCGTGCCGTACACTCTGAGCCAGATGCCGGCGTCGGGTTTTGGCCGGGACGCCTGCTTCCTGCTGTTCCAGGTGAAGGAGGGGACGCTTTTCCTGTCGGCACTCAACGTGTGCCTTGATCCCGTCATCTACTTCCTGATGTGCCGAACCTTCAGAGAGTCGCTGCTGAGAAAACTGTCGGGAAGAGAGAGGAGGAGATCCCTGAGCAGTGGCCAGAGTCTGAGCAAGATCTAGGAGTGAGGAGACAAGGAGAGGAGGAGAGGAGGAGATCCCTGAGCACCGACCTAGAGAGGAAACAAAGAGGTCAGAGAAGAGAAAAGGAAAACATTTTAAACCCAAAACGATCATTGATGAAACCACCTGACCTCCACCTACCTGATCCAGAGCTTTCAGCTGTGCTGCACAGCCTTCATCATCAAATGATGAGTTTGATCGGTTGCCATGGAAACCTTGGGTAGTTTTTCACTGAGATAGTTTTGTCATTGGTGAAAGTGAATTTGATGAGAAGAAGTGTTTGATTCCAAACCAACAGAAATGTGTTAGAAAGTGTAGTTTTGTGTTCAACAGTAAATAAACTGGAGTTTGTATCATCAGAGTTTGTGAACATAAACTTACTTTTTTTTTTTTTTTTGGAAAGCCTCAGAGTAGGAAAGTGAAGAAAAGAGAAGGAAGTGTTGTAATGGAAGTGAAACTGAACTGTGATGATGGGACACCAGACTCAAACCGCTTCAGTTATCACGTTACAGTTTATCTCTGAGGTCACATGACTTGCTCTGGACCTCCAACCACAGGATGAATCTCAAACAGTGACTGAAGATAGACCGTCCAGATATAAAGTGATATTCCAGTGTGATGTCATGACTAATACGAACCTGGTAGATTTTACTGCTGTCGGATTAAATAAAGCAGGTTGTTGTTTTCAACTGTGTTAATTCAGGTCAGGAATGAAATGATGCTTTGGCATTTGACAAGATAAGTGTTTTTATTTCTATAGGGAGGTGCTGTTTTTAAAATAAACTGTTTCCATTTTTGGTTTTGTCCTTTCTGCTTCAAATACCTTCATATTCACATCCGTACATCATTATTATCATCACTGAAACTGATTACTCTTAGAGTTTTCTTATGTCTCTCATGGTCCAACTGTTTTTCTGCAGTTACACATTGTGACCCCTGGAGGGCAGTGTATCCGAATCAATCCATCCCAACCTCATCTATGGATCTGAGAACTGTCACCAGCTTTTTTTTTTTGTAACCAGTAGTGACCATGTGGTTGGACAAGCTAGGGAAGAGAACAAAATGGTTCCAGTCTTTATTCATGTCTTGTGTGAGTTTGTTTAAGTTAGTTTATTTTGTAGTGCTGTTAAATGGTTTGGTTTAGCTCCAATGAATTTGTTTGCAGTGATGATTATTTGTTGTACATGTCATTTCCAACCAGCCTCCCTGACTGCAGTTTGGACCCACATTCTTTATTTGTTTGGTTGTTAATTTCTGTTTGTTTTTATTTTAGTATTAAACAGTTATTTGAAGCCCTTTATCAATCCTGGTGTTTAGTTTTATCATCCAGTCTACTGGATTGTCTACATCAGTCTGAAGTTCCAGTTTATTGTGGCTCCTGTCTATTGTCACCTGGTCACAGCAGCAAAAGCCTTCAGAAGTAATTCCTCCACAGGTCTTCCATCCCAGGAGAAAATACGGTGACTTGTGTCAAAGGTGTGTGTGACTGGTTAGAAGTCACTTGTGTTGCTCATTGTGTGTTAATGGCAGCAGCAGTCTGTTCTCTCTGAAGTTGTTGTAGTGCTGCTTGGTTGTGGTGGTTGTCTGGAAGGAAGGAAGGAAGGAAGGAAGGAAGGAGGTATTTATTTGAGCTTGAACTTGCTCCATTGGGCAGCTCAGCTCACAAACAAGACATTTTGTAATGTTTGTAATATGTCATAGGTACGTTCCTGCTCTGGACAACAGTGCTGGTTGAAAGTTGGAGTGAAACAAGCAACATGTAAGAACTGCTCCACTGATTATATGTTTAAAGTTCATCTTCATATGGAAATGGGGGAAGTCCCCAAAGTTCAGCCCATATAGATGAGTTTTGAAGATAAATTGTAATCCATCCACTCACAGTCATTACACAATGACATCATCCTTTCTACAGCTAACTATGGTTGCACATGACTTTAGCATAACCTGCTTTCCAACCCTGTGATTATGTAATGCTTAATAAGAGTTACTATAGAATTAGTGTTAGCATTGGGCTAGTGACCTTTATGCAGATTAATTTTGACCTAAACATACCTGATACATAAATACATACTTAAAAACACAGAAGTATTTATCACTAGGACATATTTACTGGTTTCTGAATGCACACATTTAAGATGGACACAGTGAAACTGTAGTAACCCTCCCCTCCCCTCCCCTCCTGCTCTGATTGTTAGATTGATTCAGTCCCTATAATAAGATCTCCTGAAAACATGGAAACTGTCAACGTTGTTATTCTCTTGTTTTTTCATTGTCTGTCTGTGTGTCTGTCTGTGTGTCTGTCTGTCTGTCTGTCTGTCTGTTCATGTCTTTGGCTGCTAGCTTGTTGAGCAACACTGTAAACTCTTCACTGACGTCACTGAGTAACTCACCTGCTGTGATCATAAGATGATAGACATCATTAATAATATCAATCTGGTACTTTACTACATTGTTAACAGTGTTAAGATTTCTCTATTAGTTCATTACTGAGAGGTTAAACTGTTGGTTGTAGAAGTGCTAACGAGGTGACAAAAAGTTATAAATGTTTGATATTTGTAAAACTTCATTGTTCAACTTAATCATTCATGAAACAGCACATGAACACATGAAACATGTTTTCTGCTAAAGTAATTGTTGTGAAGGTTTAGTTTGTGACAGAACTTACAAAAAAGAGTTAAAAGTTTATTGTTGAACTTTAAAAAGATTGTATTCTGTTGAATGATTTGTATATTCTTTGTCCCGCTGACCACCCCCCCCCCACCACCACCACCCAAACCTGACCAAACCAAACACAACACAGAGTTTCATCATGACTGAGTCCATTCAGTTTGATACAAACTTAAAGGAAACACATGTCATTTATAGCACTGTTCAGTCATGTCCTTATCACTCGTGGCGCTTGTTTTATTTCACAGCTCCAGAAAGACACAAATACAAGCTTAATAATGGAAAATATTACTACTGCTTGCTCTCATACTTTTTATCAACGCCTAAGTAACGTTGAAGTGGAACTAAATACTCGAACATGGGAAATATACTTTTCCACTTCACCCAATCAGAGACCACGATCCTCCACACAGTACTTAACAGGCGTCTGCTGCACTCTGGTGGACACAGTAGAGAACTACAGGAGCTGTGAAACATGCTTTCTCAATTCCTGGGTTGTAGTTGCTATGTTCGGTGCTGCTCCTCTCCCCTGAACACTGTTTATCTGCAATCATGTAAAACAGACATTTTTAACTGATATTAATAAGCTCAAAAATTAAATGTTCAAAGTGTTCAAGTGTCCTACTGTTCTCTGGTGACCGCGAACCTATCGTGTGATTACTGTTTTTTCATTGGTTGGTTGAGGTGTCAATGTGTTGCTAGCCAGACTTCTTGATTGTGGAACCTATCAGGATGTTCGAGGGGCGGAGCTAACCGGCAGGAGAGCGCGAAGCGGAGAAAGACAAGCCGACACACGGAGGGGAAGCTGCGACAGAGACATTGGAAGGACCACAAAAAGGT
>NW_027185413.1:0-45000 GCF_022577435.1 Embiotoca jacksoni
CACCGACGCCGCGGCTCTTCCAGATCTCCTTATAGGACATACATACAGCCACAGCTTCTTATGTCTTATATTTATTTCTTTTCACCCTGGTCCTGAGACACATTCTGTTGTTCCACCGTCTGTGTATACATATGGATATGGCCAGAATGACAGTTAAATGAAGCTTGACCTTTTCATAAAGCTAACCAAGTAGTTTTGGTACGTAAACATAATGTCACATTTAAACTAAACCACCTTTTTCTAACCCGACCACAAACAGCTGCATTTGACGCCCTGGACGAGAACGGACTATTTATCTCACAAAAAGTGTTCAAATAATAACATTTATTTCTGTTAACTTAGCTTTTGAAGGAAGAGACATGTAGTTGTGTATGTAGCTTCACGTTGTCAAGTGAACTTTATCTGAGAACTTTTCTTGGTAGTTCTGAATTTTGTTGAACATTTCTTCTGTTCTAACCCAGATTTAAAAAAAAGAAAATTGTACCAAGCCGATGTTAGACTTTTTTAAAGTGCGTTTTGGGATGTGTTTATCAGGGACGAGGGTGACTGGATGGAAACTCTCAACTGTAACAGAATATCAGAGACTGAATGTGACCTCAGCGAGGAGCTCCAGGCGTTGGACAGGTACGAACATCACTTCATCAATAATCTGGAACATTTCTACTGAAACCTATGATTCTCTGTGATCAACCTTATTTTGATGCCATGTGACCTCACTCATCTTTATCTTAGTCTCTATTTATCATTTCAAACATGAAACAGTTGAATGACTTAATTGAAACCTTTTAAAATAAGACAGAGCATAATATCTCCAAATCAGGATCATTTCTTTATGTTGATGAACCATATACGGTATTCTGTGTGTTCCTGTTTCACAGGAGCTTCTCTGCTGACATTCGAACAGAAGCTGCAGCATACGACCCCAGCGCTGATGTGGAGGACTTCCCTCACACGTACTCTCCCCTCTTCAACCCCTATAAACAGAGTAGGTCGCACACGACCAGTCTGTGTAACGGTGACATCTGAACAACCCGCTCGTCTCATTGTCCTGCTGATCGGTCCTCCTCAGGTAACATCAGTGCGCCGACGTTCACTGTGGAGGCTGTGGATGACAGGAGAGTAATCGTCAACATCACGGATCCTCTCACCACAAACCACCGACGGGGGAAGCAGATGAGCATCAGAGACGTCTTGAAAAATGACCTCATGTACAAGATCATCTACCACAAGTCTGGCAGCACGGGAAAGGTACAGGAAGGAGCTGAGACCATGAAGTCAGTGTTTGTAATGTTCATATCTAAAACAAATACCATCTTTGGAACCAGATCAGAGTCCCCTTCCTGAGGTGGAAATCTTCTTGATGCCTTGAGAACAGAGATTACATGTTTAGCATAATTAGCATAAAAAGCAACAAGACGGTCATCATCATTACATATCACGACACTTCGGGACAGTCCTTCGAGGACAGTCCTTCGAGGACTTCCACGTTTTGATTAAAAATATTTCATTTTGCAGCTTTTTGCAAAAATGTGATGCAATCTGCAGATTTTCGTGGAGAAATTAAAAAATCTCAAACCAAGAAAAAAAACTACAAAAAACAAACAAACTGCAATCTAATAAATGAGGAGTCATATTTAATCACTTTCTATGAGGAGATAATCTGCACATCACTGAATTATTTTGGTTCTAATCTCTTTTTTTTGGAACATAGAACAACCAGAGTTTGGTGTCCTGACTGCTTTATAAAACATACAGGCTACATCTCCCGTAGAAGTGCTGGAAATGCTTTTTGAAGAATACGAAGACAGATTAAATAGTTCAGATGTAAACAAATCAACACCTGATTGTCCCAGAAGTCGTTGTGACAGTTTGAACTGTATTCACAGCGAATCGTTGAACGTCTGAATGTAACTTGGATGATTGTCGCGTGTCTCGTTGTCCCCCGACAGAGAGACGTCTTATCTACAACCAACGTAAAGGAGTTCATGGACTTGGAAGCAGGACACGTTTACTGTTTCATGGTGGCAGCTTACGTCCCCTTAAGACCCAAAGACAGTCGGCACGGAGCCTGGAGCACACAGCTGTGTTCACCGCCAGGGGACATCCTGCAAGGTCTCACACACACACACACACACACACACACACACACACACACACACACACACACACTCTGAGGTGTCACCGGTCCGGTGGGTTTGGACTCAAACAGACAGTTGATACAAAGATTGTCCACAAAAACTCACAGAAGTCAAGAACTTAATCCAAGAAACCATGAAGGAAAAACAAAGTCCAGAAGAAGGAAAAAAGGAAAAACAGGTCAAACATCAAAACTTACTCGACACAGGAGGGAGCGCAAAGGCAACCAGCTTAGAGGTAACCATGACAACGGTCTGACAAAATAGGCGGGAAGCACACAGACTTTATACTCAGGAGGAGTTAATTACACACAGCTGGAAACTATCAGGGTGGGAAGACAATCAAATACAGCTGGAAAGACTAGAGGACAGGAAGTTAAAGGAGAGTTACCAAAATAAAACAGGAAGTTAACATGAAACCCTCAAAGGAAAGACAGACATAACCGAATGAAAGGAAGACACAGAGAGACAAATAAACAACAGACTGCAGGGACAGAAGGAAACTGATATGATGATGAGTCATGAGGAAGATCTCTGTCTAACTGTTGACTCTCTTTGTGCTTCCAGAGTTGGGTCTCGGAGTGTGGGTCGGCGTGTTCTTCATCTTGCTCACAGTCATCATCATCATCGTCACGGTTACGGTCCTGTGCTGTAGACAGAGAAACAGAGCCCTCCAAACAACTCAGTCATCTCGGCCTGTTTAGTGTGTGTGTGTGTGTGTGTGTGTGTGGTGTGTGTGTGTGTGTGTGTGTGTGTGTGTGTGTGTGTGTGTGTGTGTGGGTGGTGTGTGTGTGTGTGGTGTGTGTGTGTGTGTGTGTGTGTGTGTGTGTGGGTGGTGTGTGTGTGTGTGGGTGTGTGTGTGTGTGTGTGTGGTGTGTGTGTGGTGTGTGTGGTGTGTGTGTGTGTGTGTGTGTGTGTGTGTGTGTGTGTGTGTGTGTGTGTGTGGTGTGTGTGTGTGTGTGTGTGTGTGTGTGTGTGTGTGTGTGTGTGTGTGTGGTGTGTGTGTGTGTGGTGTGTGTGTGTGTGTGTGTGTGTGTGTGTGTGTGTGGTGTGTGTGTGTGTGTGTGTGTGTGTGTGTGTGTGTGTGTGTGTGTGTGGGTGGTGTGTGTGTGTGTGTGTGTGTGTGTGTGTGTGGTGTGTGTGTGTGTGTGGTGTGTGTGTGTGTGTGTGTGTGTGTGTGGTGTGTGGTGTGTGTGTGTGGGTGGTGTGTGTGTGTGTGGGTGGTGTGTGTGTGTGTGTGTGTGTGTGTGTGTGTGGACGGGGGACACTTGTCTTTCTTATGCGGACAAAAAGCTAGTCCCCATAAGGTGTAATAAGGTGGAGACATGTTTTAAGGTTGGGTTAGGGTTAGGGGTCTGGTAGTCATGGAAACATGAAGTTGTCTTAAACACAGGGACTGGTCTCTCTTCAGTTTTCCACATTCTCTCTTTTTTCGAGGAAAACATTCTTCTGTCCGAGTTTTGTCCTGATGTCTTGATTTCATGTTTCCAGGGTGATTGTTCGCAGGTCGAAGGTGCAGCCTGCTATTAAACTGTACATGAAGTGTAACTCGTCACTGAGCGAGAGAACCGCTGACACTCGTCCACTCTGCTGTTTGGACTGTTATAGTTTAATGTAGCATTTCATTTTTTGGCCGGGCCAGAAATGCTGATAAAAAATGAAATGCTACGATTCATTTCTACATTTTTGACAGTCTTGTGACTTTTTTATCGTATATATCATATATAATGTATTTAGAAACAAACAGATGAATTACTTTTCTACAGACTTTAAAATTTATACTCTACTATATTTCATCTATATGTGGTAGAACTCATTGATTCAATATTTTATTATTTTTTGTTTTTGTTGTCTTTTCTCTCATAGCAATATGTCCAGCAGCAACCGGCAGTTTTAAGTCAAAAAGATCTGATAAATACGTTAAACACTACAATAATAATAACAATAATAATAAATAATAATATGGGTTGTGGTGCAGCACAAATCGGTGTAGTTACAGTTCCCCACTGTTGGCTGTTGAACATAGACCCAGATATTTTTTCAGAAGTTGGTAGAGCTCAGATGAAAGTTTAAATTACCCTGACATGTTGTATTTGTATTTAAATGCCATTAAATAAAAGCTAAAGTCACTTTTTATTTTTGTCTCATTGTCAAATTCAAACTGTTGACGTTGCAAAAACATTTCACAATACTGGCCGCAGACTTTTAAAGGGCAGAGTGTTGTTTCAGGGTGTTCTGCTGCCCCCAAGTGGCTTAAAATAAATAATTCAGCTTTAAACTTAAAGTTATTCAGGACTCTGTTTTACAACCGGTGCAAAGTGGCGTGAAGAGGCGTCAGGTGTCTCTGCTAGTCGCTCATAGTGTTTGAACAGAACTTTCACTACATGATTGACCCACAAAAAAGTGGTGTGAAGTCAATGGCACAGGATTTTAAGGGCACATTATGAAGATATAATATGTGCCTACATAGGTAGGTGCACACAGACATGCACAAGATTGAAAATGAAAACATTACAATGTGCCAGATTATTATTGTGTTTGTCTGAGCTCGGTTCATTCCTACTACTTTGCAAAATGACTGTTATAATAGGAATCCACCAAATAAAGGGGATGAGAAATGACCCTCTGACTGGTTGTTTCAGGTTACACCCAAAACACAGCTGTGAACGTTTAAGAGACTAATTACAACCCTGTATGAACTCAGATTATCCACCGTTAAGACAATAAAAAGTGGATTTAGAAATGCCCTTAATTCAGTTCATTTCTTGTGCTCATTAAAATCATGATGTGTAATTTAAACGTCTCTGTGTGGACAGCAGAAACAGCAGGTTGAGCGTGTTGTCAAAAACAACGCAGACCACGCCATGAACTCCCGATTCATTTTATTTCTCGGTTCTGTCATCACAGAAAGTCACATTTAAACACCAACACTTACATTACACATAAATGCATCATCACCACCACAAGAAACCAGGGCGTTACCATGGCAAAACACAGAAGTAGTTCTGAATATGGTTTCACTCAACCATGGCTTTTAAATTGCATACTGTACATCTGTATTATAGAAAACACACACTGCAAAAAATGAAAAGCTCCGGAAACAATCTAATCTCTGACTGTCTCTGACAAATTCTCAGTAATATTCTGATCCTGCCAAGATATTCGAAGCAGCCTGTAAATTAATACATACAAAAATAATCAAATACAAAAATAAATATGTCAGCGACAGAAAACAGTTCACCTGCCCTCCGTGTAAATAATAAAATGCTCGCTAACCGTGTCATTTTTACAATGAGCCATTTATTGTGCTACATGTGCCTATGTACAGTGATGCATTTTTAAAGAAGACCTACCAGGCTTTTCCATACTTTTTGTCATACATAATGTTACAATGTCAAATGTTTATATTAAACGTGGCCTACGTTTCAAACAGTGAGTGTGTAAAAGTAAATCCTTTCAGAATAAAAGCTCCGTGCTCTGAACACACCCGTCCATAGACCTAAAGCAGTTATATTCTGTCAAACTACAGACCAGCACGTTTTCCGTTTTGCACTATTGAGTGTGATGAGCGTGATAATTACGTCCTGCTCTGACCTTTCTTGCTGTGGGTTTTCATGCAGTCCGCTCATACGTCAACGATGACTCTTGTACGTACATAATGATGCCCAAATAAGGAAGATCTCTCTCAATGCAATGCTGAAAACTAGTCCATGCATTTATTCCATCGAAGGTAGACTACTGTCTTTTTCTATTTCAGGATGTCCCAGTAACTTTTCAAAAGCCTGCAGTTGAGCCACAATTTTGCAGCAAGAGGTTATTTAGGAAGAGAGGTCATATTTGTCCCACATTAGTTTCTCTTCATTGGCTCCCTATAGAATACAAAATGACCAAGCTCCATCATTTCTTATTATCCCAACGGAAGACTTGGCTCTGAGAGTGGAGGGTTATCTTTGGTTCTCACAGTTTTCTAAAAGTAGAATAGGAGGCTGAAGATTCAGTTTTTTGGCTCCTCTCACTTTTTGGTAAAGCTGAAGCTAAAACATCCGTCAGTGATGCTGCTGTAGGCCGATCCTGGTGGGGGGCCTCCTGAGATGTACTGAGCACCTCTCCTCTCTCTATCACCCTCCAGGCGTTTATATGACACTATTCCACATCATTACCTTTGTGGGTCTTCTTTGCGTACCGAGCGCATTGCAAATCTGGGCACGTTCATATTTTGCCACGTGTTTTTTCTCATGCTCGTGCAGATTGTCATCGATCACAGTTAACCCCCAACAGGACGTATTATAGACACGCCGGGCACTTTCTGTGTCAGAGTTGCCCCTCAAACCAGGTCGAAGTGCAGCATTGCCAATAGAGGGCTGTTTCTGTGGCTTTAGGAGGCACATGAACCGACCGATCCAAAACCTCACAGGTTTGGTGGATGTTCTACGGATTTAATCCCTCTTACATAGATAATTAAAACAAGGTTTTATTTGGATGCGAATCAGGAAATTGGCGAACGTCATGAGGCAGTCGCCAAATTTTAGCCATAGAATTTAAAAGCCACTCAGGTTAACTACAAATGAACCTACTCGTGGTTCAGTCATGTAATCTGTCGTGGAAGAAGAGTGTCACATTGCATCATTTACGCATAAAAGGTTCAGACAATTTATGCTCTGCAGCTCATGCCATTTAATAAATGATTGGAGCTTAAATTATTCACACAGAAAGCTCCCCATGCAGGTTCTTTGCATTCGCTGCACCACAGAGGCTTCAAAGGAGATGAGATGATTTGATTGGCCGTGATTGAAGTCAGCTGTGACACATGTAACTATCAGTTCCTCCTGATTCACCACGCTGCACCAAAACACCCCAAAAGTTGGCCACACCCACTCGTGCTCCTGCTGCACCTGTACCTGGGCCAATCAGAAGAAAGTGGGCTTTTAGGGGGAGGGGCCTTAAAGAGACAGGAGCTAAAACAGCTTGTTTCAGACACAAGATGAGCTGAAGGGCTGCATAAAGGACGAGGTGATAAGGTTTTAAAAAATATACATATATTATGAATCATGTAAAGCTACTCTAGTCAAAAATTTTAAATCTGGAAATGAGCATAATAGGTCTCCTTTAAGATGGAAAACAACAGCTTATCTTTACATGTATTGGTCAAAACCGTGTTGTAGCTGTGGAGAGTGGCAGGTCGGTTTATTTAAACCACATGTGGAGTATCTTATCCATGCTTTAAGAGGAAACTATGAGTAGAAAAGTGTTTTTTTGACAATCCTTTATACAGAAACTGTAATATTGTCGTATAAATAAATGTATTTTGGATGAGTTCGGGTTAGCACTCTGATGAAGGAAGATGTCGGCTCAGATTATAGTTAGTAGATAAAACAGAAATTGAGGTTAAGCAGATGCATTAAAGTTTGTGATTAGCATGCGGAGTGAGAGCTCCGCCCACAGAGAAAGATTTGACAGCTGAAGACATCGTGTGACTGAAAGATAAAACCTACAAACAAACATTTCTTGCTAAGCGAGATTATTTGGTCATCGTCATTAACACACGTTGTTCAATAGTGAATGAACACATTTTAAATAGAAGAAGCTCAAAGTAGTAACAAAACATTTTAACACAGAATCATTAGACAGTCAGAACCAGGATGCTTTCAGGGAGCAGAAAACATGTTTCACCACCTTTTGCACATGCAAACAAAAATCTGTCAAGCTCAACATTTTCATTGGTTGCACCTGAAGTTTAGCACGTCTGGGTGTGCAGACATTCGTCTTCGAGACAATATTGTAAACATGTTCTCCTCTGAAAGCAGCATCGATCGACTGAAGTGGATCACCGCGCCGCCACGAGTTGGTCTGAAATCACGGCCGGGCGATAAACGGACACACGAAGACGCAGCTGGAGTAAGATGGTGGAAACGAAGCTGCGTTGGTGGCTGTCAGTGCGGCCAGAAAGACGTGTTGAAGAGCGAACACTCTGTCTGACTTTACATGTGTCCGAATCTTTTTAGCCTCTGCTACAATCATCTTGCAAGGAAATTAGAAAATAGAGGAACGACTCATCGTAACGTACGTTTCAACCTTTTACACAAACTGCACTGAAAGAAAATCATTTCAACTTCCATTGAAAGTAAAAGTCTGACATTGGATGGCAGGAATTAACGGGAGCCGGCCGGGTGACTCACTGACACGATGGACGGCCTCCGTTTAACGGAGCCAATTGTCAGGTTTAAAATCAAATTCTCTCTTTACCTTCATCACAGATTCAGCTGCTGGTCAGGTTGGTTGAAATAAACAAGAACCACCATGTTGAGTAAATACAACCTAGTTCCCAAAAAGTTGGGACACTGTGTAAAATGTCAATACAAACCGAATGCAATGATTTGTAAATCACATATTTAATTGCAAATAGACCAAAGACAACATATCAAATGTTGAAATGGAGAAATTTGATTGTGGTGATGCAGCTCAGTGGTGAACATGATCCTGGAACAACTTTATAGAGACGCGTTGCTGCATCAGATTCACAATGAGAAGATATATTTAATAAAAAAAACAATAACATTTCTCAGTTCCCACATTTGACATGTTGTCTTTGGTCTATTTGCAATAAAATATGGGTTTATGTGATTTACAAATCACTGCATTCTATTTTTATTTACATTTTACACAGCATCACTACATCTTCGGAAACAGGTTTGTGTTGCAGTAATGAAAAGATGATTCACTCCCCGACGCTGAACAGATGATCCCAGATGACAAAGTTGGAAAGCACCAATTTTAGGCAATTATTTCAGACATTAATTAGATACACGTGAAAAAAATATAGAAGTCCGGACCTCAATGATTTAAATGATTCATACAGCCATAAGTGGAAGTCTATCACTAATCTGTCGGAAACAGCTTTTATGAGCAGAATCTTCACGATGAATGCAGCTCAACATTTATATTATGATGAACAGTTTGCAAAAAAATAAATTCTGTCTTTCCAGCACAGCAGAGTTCCTGAATTTTGTGTAGATACGTTTTGTTGGCCGTAGCGACACAAACGAGCCGTACTTCATGTTTTCTAACCAGATCTGGAGGACGACGCGAAGCCCCGAAGCTTCACTTCCACGTGTTAGGAAATGACCAATGTTTACAGGAAGTGACAGAAAAGGTGCTGATTTAAAGACGTGGTGGAAACATCAGGTCCACCCAAATACAAAGGTCACATGGAAGAGTGCAACCAATGAAAAACGTTTGTCTGCAGCTCTGAGAGTACAAAGATATAACAGATGTTTCATACAAACGATTTAATTCTTACTGAACCCAAACAACAAACTCCAAATCCCTGTGGCCGGCAGCACGGCAGCACTTTGACTTTGAGCTCGTCTGATGATTACAACACGTGCTTCCTGTTTGCTCACATTCGAAGGAGATATTTGCAGAATGGAGGTGGATGACGATGACAGTGTTGTGAAAGTGTGTATCGTCAGAGGTTTTATCGTACAGTAGCTATCACATTATATCTGGAGTTGGATGAGGTTTCTTTATGTGGAGTCGGACTGCTTCATTGCAGACTGTATTTCTGATTGATGTTTGCAATATTCTCTAATTCAATTTGCTGAATCACCCCAAAAAAACGTTAATTTTTTTTGTATCTATTACATACATTTCTCACATTGAGACATTCTCAGAAAATGTAACATGACACAATATTTATATACATTTTGACATAAAATTGCATATACTGTGATTAAGGATCGAACCATTTCACCTGCTATGAAGTTAACATCTATGTATGTTCTGCACTGTTCTGCATGAACAACGAACTAGATTCATCCAACAAAAAGCAATAAGCAGTGAACCACAGGAGGTGTCCTGTCAGGTCGCCGTCTGTCTCACCAGACCTCTTTAATGAAAATGCATTGTGTGCATGAATGTGCGTTTTGTCCTGACTGCAAAGTGTGAAAAGTCACATCCTGTTTGCTTTTCCTCGGTTCACAGTGTTGTCATGAAATCAAGTAGTAATGAGGTAGGCTGAACTGAAACTTCATGTGAACGGAGATGTTCCTTCAGTGAAGGCGGAGTCTGTGCTGCCGTGAAGATAGACGTCATTATGTCACCAAGGTACATGAATAAGTTGAGAGAGGACTTCTCTCCACGGAGCAGGAAGATAAACCTGATGAGGAGCTGGTCCAACCTTCATCTCTTCATCTTCACTTCCTGAGTTCCTGGTGGTGGTGATCAGGTGATGGTGGTGGTGAGGAAGAGTGAGGAGGAGGAGGAGGAGGGTGAGGATGAGGATGAGGATGAGGAGGAGGAGGAGGAGTTCCTGGTGTTGGTTCAGTGTTCTGGTTCTGGTTTCTCCGTGAACATGATCAGAAGCTTCACGTCAGGTTTAGTATCAAACTCTGGAAATCATCAACGGAGACTCTGATGATGGTTCAGGAGGTCTGAGACCATGAAGACACCTGGAGACGAGTTCTTGGAGACGTTCAGGACGTCTCCGTCCAACTCTGGAAGAAGAGCCTCCTCCTCTTCACTCCTCCTCCTGATCACTCCTCCTCCTCTTCACTCCTCCTCACCAGGAAACTTCTCTCTGTTCCCAGAAATGTTTCCCAAACGTTGATGTTGTCTCTGAAAACCATCTCAGACGCACCAACACCAGGAACTCAGGAACTCCTCCTCCCCTTCCTCGCTCCTCCTCCTCCTCACCACCACCATCACCTGATCACCAACACCAGGAACTCAGGAACTCCTCCTCCCCTTCCTCGCTCCTCCTCCTCCTCACCACCACCATCACCTGATCACCAACACCAGGAACTCAGGAACTCCTCCTCCTCCTCCCCCTCCTCACTCCTCCTCCTCCTCACCACCACCATCACCTGATCACCAACACCAGGAACTCAGAAACTCCTCCTCCCCCTCCTCGCTCCTCCTCCTCCTCCTCCTCTTCACCACCACCATCACATGATCACCAACACCAGGAACTCAGGAACTCCTCCTCCTCCTCCTCACTCCTCCTCCTCCTCACCACCACCACCACCTGATCACCACCACCAGGAACTCAGGAACTCCTCCTCCCCCTCCTCGCTCCTCCTCCTCTTCACCACCACCATCACATGATCACCAACACCAGGAACTCAGGAACTCCTCCTCCTCCTCCTCACTCCTCCTCCTCTTCACCACCACCATCACATGATCACCAACACCAGGAACTCAGGAACTCCTCCTCCTCCTCCTCACTCCTCCTCCTCTTCACCACCACCATCACATGATCACCAACACCAGGAACTCAGGAACTCCTCCTCCTCCTCCTCACTCCTCCTCACCACCACCATCACCTGATCACCACCACCAGGAACTCAGGCAGTGAAGATGAAGAGATGAAGGTTGGACCAGCTCCTCATCAGGGTTTCATCTTCCTCCTCCGTGACCTGCATGATATTGATCGACTCTCATCTACGGAGAATCCTACAAATGTACCGTATTTCTACAACTGCTTAATCAGCTGGTTACATGGGATATTGAATGTGCAGTGTTGATAAAAGTGTATGAAATGATAATGTGAAGAACAGTGTAATAGTGTGAGCTGAATGATGAACCAACAGTTATCAGCTCCTCTCGGCTTTACACAACTTTAAAATGACTTTCAGTTGGTTGTTGAGCTGTTTGACGTCCTCCTCACTTCTCAGGCAGCTGTTCTCAGATTAAAAAGCCAAATCAAACAGCACGACTAATGACTCACCCAGAGGCATACAGAGAGTTTCCACGTTTTTCAGGGGCAGTAAAACTGAGCTGTGAGAGTATGATGACTATAAACATAAAGACCAGTGGACAGAAGTGAGTTCAATCAGCTCCACAACACAGAAATGCAAAGTTTCATTGACAGTGATTGAAAAACATCTCATATGATGTCCTCCAGCCCAACTGAGGCCGTGGACTTAAATAATCAATTATATATTAGCCAATATCCATTTGCTACGTGACTTAACAGTCATGTGACTCTTAAAGAATTGGGACTGAGACATGTGGCGAGTCTAAAAATAAACTTTATATTTTGTGCTGCATGAACTCTGTAACAGAGATGTCACATTTCTGTCTTTGTTTCCTTTCAGAGTATGGTTTCTAATGTTTTCAATGTGTGTGTGTGTGTGTGTGTGTGTTTGTGTGTGTGTGTGTGTGTGTGTGTGTGTGTGTGTGTGTGTGTGTGTTTGTGTGTGTGTGTGTGTGTGTGTGTGTGTGTGTGTGTGTGTGTGTGTGTGTGTGTTTGTGTGTGTGTGTGTGTGTGTGTGTGTGTGTTTGTGTGTGTGTGTGTGTGTTTGTGTGTGTGTGTGTGTGTGTGTTTGTGTGTGTGTGTGTGTGTGTGTGTTTGTGTGTTTGTGTGTGTGTGTGTGTGTGTGTGTGTGTTTGTGTGTGTGTGTGTGTGTGTGTGTGTGTGTGTGTGTGTTTGTGTGTGTTTGTGTGTGTGTGTGTGTGTGTGTGTGTGTGTTTGTGTGTGTGTGTGTGTGTGTGTGTGTGTGTGTTTGTGTGTTTGTGTGTGTGTGTGTGTGTGTGTGTGTTTGTGTGTGTGTGTGTGTGTGTGTGTGTGTGTGTGTGTGTGTGTGTGTGTTTGTGTGTGTGTGTGTGTGTGTGTGTGTTTCTCAGCTCAGAAAACAAATCTTTGAAGCTTCATTGTTTCCTCGTGGTTTAGTTTTGTCGTTTGAAACGTGCAGCTGCACATCTGTCGGTATAAATATCAAACAGAAAACTAACGTGTTGTACAGTATACTAACTACTCATAGCGTGCAACCAATGTTAGTGCATAGTTCTTCCTTTGCCGTGTTGGTATATAGTATGAAAGTGTGACAATGATGTAGTGAAAGGCAGCGTAGAGGTCAGTGACGGTTCTCTTCTGTTTCAGATTAAAACCTTTAAATATGAAGTTTAGTGACTGAAAGCTGTGAAGAGGAACTGAACTCCCACCGAACATCTTGTTTTTCTGCTCAGCCTCCTGCTCACAAACCGTTCACGGAGCACTTTAAAGGAACTGATGGGTGAAAACGTGGACACGTTACCATGGCGATGGTATCGAAATGCACTCTCTGTACGACCTGACTAAACTCTGTCGGCAGCTCGTCTCCATCTTGTATCTAAACTACTAATTGACTAGACAATCTCATAACCACAATATCAGAGTACAGTATTTATTTTATGTACATTTGATCTCTGTAATAAAGCCCACTTATACGTGTTCCGATATTCATCTCAAATCAAAAACAGGGACTTTGCTTTCACAGCTGATTTTCTTCCTAAAATCATTAAATAATAAATAATGGATCATACCAACCAGGTATCATCTGGGGTAAAAACATCAGGGAATAACTTTATGTATTTCTTTATGTAAGACCACTGTTTAAAGATTCCAGATGCTTGTTTTCGATGCCAACGTATAGAAATCACGTCATGAGCCAATCAGGTTTCCTTAATAGTAATCAATAAACTTCTAGAGCCAGCTGCTCTTTACATCTTGCCTTCTTCTTTTTACCTTCTGACTTATTTGGACTAATTTATTGCCATAAATAACAGAAAGATTTCTCTCTCCTCTCTATTTAATGATTCTTCATCTCCACTTCATCGCCTGTCGTCTTACTTTATTCCCTCTCCTGTTCGCCTCCTGTGTTGCCGTTGTTGTCATGGGAACCCTGTTGACAAGGTGAGCCCCAGATGAGTGTTGATTGGTGAGAGGTTACTTCAGGTCGACGCCCTGGGCCTCGGCCTTCTCCTTGGCCTAAAACACACACAAACATGATGAGGAATGAAAGAACAAAGTCTTTGCAAAAAGTCTGAGAGCTTTAAATGATATTTTGTTCATCTTGCTATCACTTGTTGAGGTAAGCTAATTTTTAATCATCCTTTTAAATACCATTATTACTCATCTTTAAACTTCTCAACAACTGACCCAGGTACAGTAACGTAATGGCAAAAAATTATACTCCTATTTTTGGTGCGAACCAGACTGATATTAAAGTGTTCGTAGCTTCAGGTCTGTAAAATGGTTCTGATCCAGAAGTGTCTTCAGCTGCAATACCAATAGCAAAATGTGGAATGATACCAATGAAATGAAGTTATTTCAACATTCACTCTTTTACTTGAAAGGAGGGCAAAACTCGCTGCGTTAGAGGAGCAAGTTGACGTGCACTGAGCTAATAGAAGTTTACGCACCAGCTGATTTATTCCACCCACAAAAAACCTCCTGCCGGACCATTGCGCTAGAACAGTTAGCTGAGTTTAACATCTGTGCAGGTTCAATAAAAAGTTGGCAGGACTTTCTGAACACTGACACACTCACTGCTCAGTAGGCTGGAGTTCATTTAACTCCACAGCTACTGTCTGACGTCCCGTTCTCAACAACCTCTTCTACTTTCAGATGATTGGTTACTGATTGGCTGATCTGAATGTCTTGTTTCACTCATCTGATTTTTTCTCTCCAGATACCTTTTCAGATGCTTCAAATCTTCATCTTTTTTTTACTTTTTATTGTAAAATATGTTAACATGGAGTGGATAATATAAATGTTTTACAACCCATGATAACAATGTAAATATAAAGAGAATGAGAGGATTTGCAAATAATTCAAACCCATATTTAATTGAAAAGAGACCCAAGACAACATATGAAATGGTGAAACTGAGAAATGTTATTGTTTTATGAAAAAGATATGCTCATTTTGAAGTTGTTCCAGGATCATGTTCACCACTGAGCTGCATCAACTCTTCTTTCAACAACACTCTGGAAATCTTTGGGAACTGAGGAGACCAGTTGCTGGAGTTTTGAAAGTGAAATGTGGTCCCATTCTTGCCTGATAGAGGATTTCAGCTGCTCAACAGTTCAGGGTCTCCTTTGTTGTATTGTTCATGTCCTGATGCTCCAGATGTTTTCAATGATTGACAGGTCTGGACTGCAGGAGGCCAGTTTATCAGCGGACTCTTCTACTAGAGAACCATGCTGTTGGAATACGTGCAGAATGTGGTTGGACGTTGTTCTGCTGAAATAAACAAGACCTTCCCTGAAAGAGACGTTGTCTGGATGGCAGCATATGTTGCTCCAAAACCTGAATATATCATTCAGCATTAATGCTTCCTTCCAGATGTTCAAGATACCCATGCCATGTGCACTAATGCATCCCTGTACCATCACAGATGCTGGCTTTAGAACTGAGCTGATAACAAGCTGGATGGTCCCTCTCCTCTTTAACCTGGAGGATGCAGCGTCCATGATTTCCAAACAGAATCTCAGATTGTGATCCATCAGACCTCAGGACAGTTGTCCACTTCACCTCAGTCCATCTTCAATGATCTCGGTCCAGAGAAGGCGGCGGTGTTTCTGGATCATGTTTCTATCTGGTTTCTTCTTTGGAGAGTTTTAACATCATTTGTGGACGCAGCGATGAACTGTGTTCACAGACGATGGTTTTCACAAGTGTTCCTGAGCCCATGCAGTGATTTCCACTCCAGAATAGTGTGTTTTTAATGCAGTGCTGCCTGAGGGCCCGAAGATCACCACCATCCAATATTGGTTTCCAGCCTTGTCCCTTGTGTTCAGAGATTTCTCCAGATTCTCTGAATCTTTTAATGATATTATGAACCGTAGACGATGAAATCCACTAATTCTTTGTAGTTTTACGTTGAGGAACATTATTCTTAGATTGTTGAACTATTTTCCAACACAGTCTTTCAGAGTGGTGAACCTCTCCCCATCTTCACTGTTGAGAGACTCTGCCTCTCTGAAATCATCTTTTATACCCAATCATGTTACTGATGTGTTGCCATGGTAACCTAATTAGTTGGTTACAAGGTATTTTTTTTTTTAGCATGACACAACTTTTCCTGTATTCTGTAGAACCTGACCCAACTTTTTTGAGACATGTTGCTGCCATTAAATTCAAAATGAGCACATATTTTCAGTAAAACAATAACATTTCTCATTTTCAACATTGTTTTCTTTGGACTATTTTCAGGTAAGATGTGGGTTTGCATGATTTGCAAATCATTGCATTTTGTTTTTATTAACATTTAACACAGCATCCCAACTTTTTTGGAAACTTTGTTTACACTTTTTTTTTGAGTATGAAAAGCATAGCATAACATTCATTAGCTTTTTTTTCCACATTTAAATAAATTAAATTGTCTTAAATTCAGTAAACTGATTGTGGGATATGAGATATAATCACTACCAATGTAGTACAGGCCAGATCCCATTCATTATTAAATATGATTATTAATAACCTAAATATTGGGGTGACTGTAATAAATAGAAACAATTCAATAATGTTTATAAATTCATCTTCAGTTTGTTCTGGTATATGTTTACCTGCTTTTTTATCCACCATTACTGCAGTACTATATAGTATGTTTTCCTGTTATTAAGACTTACTTTCTGCACTCTGTCTCAGTGGGGCATCCCAGCATTATGAACATGTATTAATCATGCTGATGACACACACACACACCTTTTACTCTGCCTCAAAGAGCTGAACGCCGGTAATCAGATTAGTGGACGGTACAACGAACTGGGATGGAGACGGAGAAATGGGGAGGTGACAGGGAGGTCATCCATTTAACATTCAGCAGTGCTGCACAGCTACTGGTTACACCGCAGTCTGAGTTTACACACACACACACACACACACACACACATTTGTACGCACTAGATTGCATGTATACAGATTGATGCATGTATACAGATTGATGCATGTATTCACAAAATCAGTGCAAGAAACACAGATTTGAACCCAATGGAATTGGGTTGCTTCCTGATTGGCTGAACCACCTGTCAGAAACCCCTCAGCTGTCCCCTTGTGGCCGTCTTGTAACTCCTGTACGACCCACCCAGCAGAGTCCTCGCTGTTTTAAAAACCTTTGTCTCAAACAAACTGAGTGCAGCATCCAAACTACTAGTAGATTTGATCTCACAGCGCTTGTGTTTGTCCAGATTCAGATTATATTTCCTATAAATCCTGTCGCTTCCTTTCTCTCCGCCTCTGATCTGACCGGCACACAGAAGGGAATCTTCCATCTGCCTTTGTCAAAAAAATTAAAGACCTGTAAAATGAATACTCCTCCAGCAAACTCTCAGTTATAATGCCTTCTGGCATTAATGGGTAGAAATTGTGTGGTGTAAATGAGGCTGCTGAAATTATCCCAGATAATATAATAATAACCTCAGAGTTGAGTTGTAGTTGTAGTATTGACTATTACCCGCATTTCCCCTGAGCACGGCTCATCACATTGTGTTCTTTGCACGGCTTCATATCCCACCGAAATGCAAAGTCTTTTGTCTGGTCATGTTTTCTTGATTTCTGTTCTTCTTTCGCACGTAAATGTTGTTCAACGGCTTCTTTTTAGTCCATTTTGTGTTTAAAGTTGTTATTTCCTTCTTTGTTCATACAGCTGCTGTGTTTTAGTCATTAAAAACAATCATCCTCCTGTTTATTGTGAAACTAGTTCACATACCGTGTCTGTAGCAGGAGAAAAAAAATGATCCTTATCTAAAGCCTGCCGAGTTGACGGTGATGTCGTGATGTGTTTTACGATCTTGAGTTTGCACATGGGTGTTTTATTTAGAAAATTGATGGGAATTTTATTTTATTTTCCGTCTGACTTCCTGCCCGGCCGATCTGCTCTGTTCAGATTGCCGCGGTCTCTGAGTGGCTTCCATGAAAAGTAGATGAGCTGCCAGTCCAGAACCGGTGAACAGCCTTTATAGCTGCTTTTTGTTTTTAAATGCAGATGTAAAATTATTGTTTTATGGGATGTTATCTCCAAGTCTGTCTCACAGTGCAGTTTGTCTATAGAGTCTCTGCATCAGTCACTTGTGTTGGAAGTTAATATCAAGACAACTGCAGCACATACAGTTCATACTGACTGAAACTGTTAGTGTCTGTAATCTGAGCTCATCAGACGCTGTAGAGGGGAATATTCAGGGAATAATTTGCCAAAGTAATTGGATATAACTGGATATAAAAGTATTCGTAGCTTCAGGTCTGAAAAATGGTTCCGATCCAGAAGTGTCTTCAGCTGCAATACCAGCGAGTGCCACTAGAGGTCGGCTCCAAAAAGCCTCCGGCTCCATAGACTCCCATTCAACTTCTCTCATCAAATCCAAAGTGAATAAAATGTGTCCATCAGTTATCTCGGTGTTGTTAGCTGAAGTCACTCCTTCTTCTTAGTTTTCTGGAGGTCCATCTGAAAATAATCCCTCATTCATTAGAAAAGAAGATTCAAGAAGACCTGTTTTTGGGGGCGTGTCTGTTTGATTGACAGGCCTGCGGTGCAGTCAGGTTACAGCTATCGGTGGGCGGGACGTAGTATTGTCAGGTTTCCGATCAGATCGGTCAGATCCACCGCTGGCTCCTCCCCCAGCTCGTCCAAATATGGTCACTTCCTGCTCCAAACCGCTCCGAACTAGCAAGATGGTGACGGACAGAATCTGAACTGGAGGATTCATAACGTTCACAAACTAACGGGTGACGTCACTGCAAACCAAACTTTGGTCTGCAGTCGTGTTTTCAGACCAGTGCTTTGGGCTAAAAGCTGACAGTAGCATGCTAACATTATTACACAGAATGTGCTAGCATGCTGGCATGGAAACTATGGTACTGTTTCCCAGAGTTTCCATTTTGTTTAGCTTGTTATCCTGCTAATATTTAAAAATAATCTGTCCAGACGATGTGGGTCTGCAACAGAAAGAGTGAATTGATCATTCTGATTACTTTATTTTGTTATTTTCTGCACCATATTTTCTTGCCATCCATCCAGTAATTGTAAAGGTATATCAGTCAAGTCTTGAATTTAACCTCAATCCTTCGAGATAGGGATAGATCGATATTTCCGTTTGGACCAGTTTGGTGGACCAAGTGGCCGACACTAGCCCTCCTTGAACCACACTGCAATGCTTAAAAATATACCTGTGTCCTGGAGCTTGATGGAAATAAAATGTTTGAATCCTAGACAAATAATGTAATTACTTTAATTTAAAGTTAGAAGTTAACAAACAAACATTTCATAGACTTAAATTCGGTAAGTAAGGAAATGTGACCAATATGAGTGCTCATTGGACAGACGAAGTAATGGAGAGGCTCCTGGAGGTTTGAAATGATTGTATCATTTTTAGGATGAGATGTTGGGTATTTATAACTAAAAATAAACAGAATAAATAGACTATTACCAACGTGTGACCACTGCAACAACAGAGATGTAACTTCCATAATGAAGCTGACTGTGTTAACAGAAGCAGCGTGGCAGTTTCCAACTCACCCTGAGAGACGGCCGAGGAGGCCTGACCGGTCGCACCGGTCGCACCGGCTCCGCTACGGGGTTTGCCTGCCTTCTTTCCAAGGGTTCGAGGTCGTCAGCTACATCAGGACAGGCGATGTATCCTCCAGCCCCAAACACTAAACCCAGGTCACCCTCTAAAGCGTTGTGGCGGTTGGGAGCCGTGGACAAAGCGAGGTCCCGGCTGGCAGACGTGTTGCTGATGGCCGTGTTGAGAGAGCCAGCGGTGTTGGTGTTTGTGGGGTTGGCAGTGCATATATTAGTGTTACTGAGCTCCAGTCCCAGCAGGTCTTCTGCTGCCACATCACTTTCTGAGCTGTTCGAACTGACGTTCAGTTCTTGTTCCACAACACACTGGTTGTTGTTTGCTTCAGGAAAAACATCCTGATTTATCAAATCCAGCACCTCCTGGTTGTCATGGCTACTTAAATCCAGCAATTCCTGATTTTCATTGCCACAGAGATCCTGGAGCTCCCGGTTGTCACGGCTCCCTGAAAGCAGCTCGTCTTGATGTTCTTTGCTGCCGAAATCCAGCAGTTCTTGGTTGCCATGGCTATCTAAATCCAGCACTTCCTGGTTTTCAGGGCAGGTAAAGTCCAGCAGTTCCCAACAGCCAAGGCTACGAGGCTCCAACACTTCTCGGTTATCATAATTACAAGGCTCAAGTAGTTCGTCAGTACTGGTATGATAGGGTTCCACCACCTCCTGGTTGTCATGACTACAGAGATCCAGGAGCTCCTGGTGTTCATGGGTAGGTAAATCTTTATTGCCAGGGCTAGATGGTTCCGGCACTTCTTGGTTTCCATTGTTACACAAATCCAGCAGTTCCTGCTGATTGCGGCTACAATGTTCAAGCACTTCTTGGTTTTCATAGGTGTGAGGTTTCAGTACTTCCTGGTTGCTATAGAGTGAGGGTTCGCTTTGTTTATTGTTGTCAAAGGTGCAGATGTCCACTGTCTCCTGGTTTCCATGGCCACAGAGATCCAGTACCTCCTGGTTCTCTTCCTCGGGGCTAAGTTTAAAGCCATAAGGGTCACAGTCCCGTACCATCTGGGAGGAAGTGATGTCGAACCCGTAGGGATCAAAGTGCGGTTGGTCTGGTTGAGAAAAGGAAGGCTCAGGGTCGAAGGTCATGTCATTTTCAGACGGTTCTGGGCTCAGTTCAGCTTCATCCGGGTCTAAGAGGGTGTGGCTAGAATGCTCTGGACTGAGTTTAAACCCGTATGGGTCATAGGAAGACTGACTGGTTGTTTCAAAGCCGAACTCAAAGCTGTTCTGATCCGAGTCTGGCTGAACCAAAACGTTCTGGGAATCTAGGGAGTTCTGGGGAGTCGCTGGGCTCTTGGATTCCTCTTCAGTGTTGCTCACCCACTCTGTTGCCTGATGGGAAGTTACATCACGGGGCAGAATTTCTGCTCTGTCATCCGTCCAATCTGGTTCTAAGAGGACAGCTGTCTCGGGGACAGCCGGAGCCGAGTCAGTACTCAGACCTGGCAGCAGAAAACAATGAGGCGTCAGGTATATAAAGACTTTTGAAGGACCTAAGCAACAAAATGTAACTGTTTATTTAAATAACAGATTTTAGTATTGCATATTAAATAATTTGAAACCGTACATCATTTAGATGTCGACAAAAAGGTTTAAAATAGCTCTGTTATAAAAATAGAGATCATTGTCCTGGAATACTGCATAGAATTATCAGGGGACACATATACATGATACTAACTTATTGGTTTCTCATGAGCATCAACATGTCAAACACTGGGGACCATAATATTTTAAAATAACATAATAGTTTTGGTGTTTAGTGCAATTCTCTGGGGTTTATATTTGTGTACGAGCTCAACAATTAACCTAAAAACCATGTGAAGTAGGAAAACATAAAAACGGAGATCCACCGTTTGTCATCACTGAAAAGAACGATCAAAGGTAACTCTAAATTTATAAAGAGAGAATAGACGTGGGTATAACGACCTTGTTCTAGTCGTGCCGTTGCCTCAGTGGTAACCTCTCCAGCCAGAGATCCCATACTGAGTTCTTCTACGTCAGAGGGCGGGGAGATGGCACCAAGATCCAGCTCGTAGCCGTTCGGGTCGGACTCTATAGAATATTGACCCTGGGACTTCCAGCCCCGGATGGGCTCGGGCCCCAGCTCCTCTGACGAGCTCTGGATGGGTTTAAATCCACGGGACTCGTCCACAGCGATGGCATCCAGGTCCTCTCGGCTGTAGCTGATCTCGATGTCACTGTCTTCCTCGGGAAATTCAGACTCAAAGCACTGAGTTCCTGTCGAGGCTTTGTTTTCAGCGCAGGACAGACTGGTGTCCACCTCGTCACCGGGATTTCCTATCCCCTCGTCGGTGCCAGCGTTTCCCTCTGGAAACAGAATGTCTGCTGCAAAGGGGTCACTGCCTTTGAACGGGTCCGAAGCAAATCCATCTGGAAAACAGATAATTGGTAGTTTTCAGTTGAGTACTGGAGTAAAACTACAACTGAATCAGTTTATGGGAAGTCCAGGACAAGAACTCTTCGCTCCCCTCAAGTAAAATAAGAAGTAGTTTACTGGTGTGTTATTACTCACCTGAATTGTCTGTTTTCGGGAACAAGTCCTCATTGAAGAGATCATCTATAAATCAAGAGAGAAATAAACAGGGAAATCACCACACGGTCTATAACCAGTCATGTGATGAGAAAACGTGGCGTTAAAACATGAATTCTGTACAGGGTGCACATGGATGATTTACAATAAACCACAATTATTAAAAAAAAGAAAAACGAAATGCAGTTAGTTTCCAGAAACATGCAGGTTTTCGCTGCATTCAAAGGACACTTCACTGAACACGTCCAAGCTACTGTGGGTGAATGGATGCCGTGAGGATGGGCTGCACTTTCCCCAGAGACGGATTCAAGACATACACACATCACATGCGTTGCATGTCAGTGATGATGACGTTTTATGGGTGGAGCTGCTGGAATCAGTCCAATGTCCTGACGAGACACACGTGAGGAGCCTCCTGAGGACAGTTTCTACGATGGTTTTATTGTAATCGAGCCGTTTCTTTTTCTTCCTCTGTCAGATTTGTTTGTAATTAGACTTCACATTGGTGGTTCATTCAGTTAGTGAAGTTTCCATAGACTAATTGGTTGTTTTCTCACTATGTGATGGATAGCCTTATTAGTTTTAGAAATACCAACAGACGACAGTTTATTTGAATCATAATTTAATACTGTAAGTCGTTCATTTACCATTTTACTGATATGGACTCTAAGTTTCAGGTGTGAAAACCATCGCAGACACACTCGGTCCACTGCTCACAAAAACATGTGTAACTCAGGAACTGATGAACTCAAGAGATGAAATTTGTACCAGACACTCATCAGGGTTTTATCTTTCTACTGCTCTATGCACGTCACGGTGCTTATTGATTTACCCTCAAATATACCAGCTGTCTTGTGTGTTAGTTTTATTTTTCTGACTTTGTACAGTTTTTTTTGTCTTACTTTTCAGTTTCTAATTCAAAGGCAAATTCCTTGCATGTAAAGACAATAAATTGTGAAATCAATAAGTTATAATGAGGCTGACAGCTGATTAGATTGTTTGTGATACATACGGTCGCTCTGACAGTGGGCGAAGGGGTCGGACTGGAAGAAGTCCAACTGGTTGGGGTTCACAGCGGCCTCTTCCTGCTCTCTCTCTTCGTGCCCTTCATTGTTGAGCTCCTCTTCCTCTGCGTCGTCCTCTATGTCAGATCTGTCCATCTGTGACACAGACGTGACAACACAGACCACATGTTACTGGGTTTTATATTAAACATGTGACAATCAATTCAAAATATGAAATTAACTGGCTGCATAATATCTCAAAGTAACAACAGCTCTGACGACTTCAGTCTACACATCTACTTCTTTTGTTTTTGTGCTGTTCTATAGTAACAACGCTACCTTTGGTGAGCTGGTCCCACTGTCGTCTTCTTCTCTGGTACCTGTGAGGATATTGCAGAAGGACGAGCCGCCGGCCCCCTGGTGGACGCACCGACACCATGCAGACAGACAAACACAGTCAGAGTAGGAACTAAAGAGAAAAGAAGTGACAGCTTTATTCTTCAAGACCACAACTACACATTTCTGCAAATCACTGAATCGTTGCTACGCCTGCCATTCCTCAGCTGACTTCTGCTGCAAGTAAACTCGTCTACAATGTTACAAACTTTGAAAAATATTTGGGAATCTTGATGTTGGTTAAGTTTTGGGAGCTTCAGTTCAGAAATTAAAGCTAAGCACAGAAGTAAAAAAATCTGAGTTGCTGCACTGCGTAAACTGCACAAACAACACAACTCAGACCAGATGGCTGGACTACGAAGCAGGTTCAACATACTCAGGCTTTCTCTGTTTGAGCTGCTCAACAAAGCGGAAACTCGCCGTGGGAGATAATCGGTACTACGGCTGCTTATCAACTGTCTCTGCTTTCTGCTTTGAGTGTGTTCACATAAAAGAGGAGGAGTTTGTAGCATCTGACCAATCACAAACATGGACAAGTGTTCTGACACCAGAGACACATATTTCACAAATGATGAGAAAACTGTAATTTTAAAATACTATAATGAAGTTAAACACGTAATCCATCATTTAGCAGCTGCAGCTGCAGCTGCTAAATGATGAATGATGTGATGTGGAAAAAAAATCACCGCCTGTGTGAATATGTAGCCGAAGTTGAAAGACTTATAATATCACCATAAAGTGCACAGGAAGATCTGACTCTTATTATATGTGCATATTTCGTTCAATTAATTTATTATTGTTTATTTATTATGTATTCTCATGACGTGTATCAACATTTTAGTTTTGTCATTTCACCTGCAGCCCCGGAGGACTCAAATAGACCGAGGAGTAAATAAGAAATGAATATAAAATTATCATTCAAAGCGGTCGGTAGGATTACTGTCAGGAGTACAAGTGCAGTGATTTGGTGCATCAATCAGTCTTCAGTAAAAACACAGTGAAACTAATCTATTCCTCATATCAAAATCAACAGGGAAAGACACAGAGGTTTGTCCACCAGCCCCCCTGCAGTTGTATGAAATCATGGCTACGAGATGCATTTCTATAGCGACAGAACAGTGGTAAACATGCTGTCCCAACTTTTTGATATGTTGTCTTTGTTCTATTTGCAATTAAATATGGGTTTATGAGATTTGCAAATCATTGCATTTTATTCTTATTTATATTTCACACAGCATCCCAACTTTTTGTGAAATGTGGTTGTAGTACACTGCATCATTACCATGATCAGATCAGCGTATGCGGGCAGCGATTGGCTCCTCCCCCATGGTCTCAGCGGCAGTGGATCGTCCGTGCTGTCTGCGGGAGATGTCGACTCCTCCAGCTGGCTTTCTGGAGTGACTGCACCTCCTGACATAGAACACAGAGTATTCTCCTCCTGCAAAGTGGACAGGAGGGACCAAATATGAGAACACAATGGAAAAAAAAAAAAAAAAAAAAAAAAAAAAAAATTATATATATATATATATTTTTTTTTTTAATTTCCCAGTTTTTATTAGTAATGGCCACCCTACCCAACTGAGGTAGTGAAAAGACTGTCTGTGTGGATGGAAGTATTTCAGTTTAAAGTGATAAAAACTAACTCAAAATTGAGCATACATATGTAGATCACAATGCAGTTTATGGATATATTTTATTCTTCTGCAGAGCTGGATTAATTTTGTCCTTCTGTTTCTATCTTCAAGCAACAGTTCATTTATGTTTTTGCTAAAAGTGATGCATACCAATTATAAGTTGATGAGCTGTCTTTCTGCTGTATTTAGTATCAGTGTTAAAGGTCCAATGGAGTACAATCCACTGATTCATGTTGCATGTTCTTATATGTATTCATATTAATGTTGTGAGGTCACCAGTCAGCCTATCTAACTCCAATAATCCCATGTGTAGTTTATATGTGTGTGTAACTTCTCCTACAGCAAATAAAGATAAAACAATTAAAACATGCACCTGCAGGATTTCCTCATAGGACTGTCGGATGGAGTCTTGCAGAGGAGTGTTCCTCTCTCCAGCCTCCTCCACCTTCTTCTTGGCCTGCTTCACCTCCTCTTTGAGCTTCCTCAGCCTCCACCTGGCTTTGGCAAGTTCCTTCTCGTACTCCTCCACCTGGCTCTCCTTGTGCACCTCCTCTGCCTGCAGAGACAGGATCTGGCAGGGACGGACACAGCCAGTCCACTGGGTTATTCATTTTGAACACAAACCCCATTCAACATTAGAACTATTGAAAGTGATGACTAAATAACCATCTGGTCATCACGGGGGACTCAAAACAGATGGGAAGTCCCACTGTGCAAATCTGCCCCAAACAAAATCATCCATTTTTAAACATATGGAGATTTTTATATGGAATACAAAAAAAGGTGATCTTGGTGATCTCACTGCCCTTAAACAGTTGAAACAGAAAGGAAAGCATCACTGCGGTCCTTCGATATCCTTCCATTGCTGTCGAAAGTTTTAGGTCGCTGACTGAAGCACAAATTTTGGGTTCTCCATGATCGAAAAATAAGGGTAAAAAGATAAGATTAAAAAAACAATATCGTTTTAGAGAAGTCTTTCATTAAAGATGGCTAGTTACAGCTAAGTATTCTGTCTGTGTGAAGCTGACAAGCCACACATACACGCAAACACACATAGATGTGCGGCAGGTCTCTGTAGATGTCCTGCGGGTGCTGTGCTGAGGGCAATGAACGTGTCACAGAAAAGGGTTACACATCATCACATGACTAAAATACTGACTGATCTTTACAATCAGAAAACATTTTGGTGATATTTGCATGATTGTTTCTGGTTTATTCTCCTTATTATCAGACATTAAAATGACAGAGTGGTTTCTTAACTTCAGAATATGCTCATTTAGAACTTGATGGCAGCAACACATCTCAAAAAAGTTGGGACAGGATCATGTTCACCACTGTTTTGCATGCATTCTTCTTTTAACAACACTGTAAACGTTGGGGAACTGAGGAGACCAGTTTCTGGAGTTTAGAAAGTGAAATGTGGTCCCATTCTTGCCTGATAGAGGATTTCAGCTGCTCAACAGTTCAGGGTCTCTTTTGTTGTATTGTTCATGTCCTGATGCTCCAGATGTTTTCAATGATTGACAGGTCTGGACTGCAGGAGGCCAGTTTATCAGAGGACTCTTCTACTAGAGAACCATGCTGTTGGAATACGTGCAGAATGTGGTTGGACGTTGTTCTGCTGAAATAAACAAGACCTTCCCTGAAAGAGACGTTGTCTGGATGGCAGCATATGTTGCTCCAAAACCTGACTATATCATTCAGCATTAATGCTTCCTTCCCAGACGATGGTTTACACAAGTGTTCCTGAGCCCATGCAGTGATTTCCACTCCAGAATAGTGTGTTTTTAATGCAGTGCTGCCTGAGGGCCTGAAGATCACCACCATCCAATATTGGTTTCCAGCCTTGTCCCTTGTGTTCAGAGATTTCTCCACTAATCCACTAATTCTTTGTAGTTTTATGTTGAGGAACATTATTCTTAGATTGTTGCACTATTTTCCAACACAGTCTTTCGGAGTTGTGAACCTCTCCCCATCTTCACTGCTGAGAGCCTCTGCCTCTCTGAAATGATCAATAATGTCACTGATCTGTTGCCATGGTAACCTAATTAGTCGTGAGATGTTCAACCAGATGTTTTCTTTTGAATCTTTACACAACTTTTCCAGTCTTTTGTTGACCCTGTCCCAACTTTTTAGAGACGTGTTGCTGCCATCAAATTAAAATGAGCAGATATTTTTAATACAACAGTAAAACTTCAGTTTCAATATTTGATATGTTGTCTTTGGTCTATTTTCAACTAAACATGGGTTTATGTAATTTGCAAATCATTGCATTCTGTTTTCATTTACATTTTACACAGCGTCCAAACTTTTTAGGAAACAGGGTTGCATTTAAAAATACCAGCATACATATGGTATGGATATCTTTAATCTTTAAAATACTGAAATAAGCATCTGGAAGATTAGCAACAAATTGGTTACCAAAAATGATCTGAAGCACTTTTCTTACATAAATTCATAGTGTACCAAATAAATTAAGAAGCACTCATACATTGTAAGAGAGAAAGAAGAATCTGTTCATTATCAGCTCATCGTTACCTGTTGGCTTTCTTCATAGCACAGCTGTCTGGTTGCCTTTATTTCCTGCACCAGCGTCTCCTTGTGTTTTTCTAACTTATCCAAGGTCTCCTCCAGCTCCTTTCGGTCTGACTGCTGCTCCTGAAGTTCCAGGTTCTCCACTGCCACTGCATTCTCCAGCTCCTTCAACCACACACACAGTCGCTGTTCAGGGCTTCAGAAGGATTCGAACTCATGTGGAAGGATGAAGCATGCACCAACACACATGATGTACACACACATGCTGTAGGTTAGAAAGGTGGACTTGACAACACCAAAATCATCCTGTAATGACGGTTTCATCTGCCTCAGCAGATAAGAAGACATAAATGCCTCAACCCATTAACGTGCCAAGTCTGACAACATTTTGTCAAAGAAACACTGATTGTTTGTTGTTTCATGCTAAATCTGATATAAACTTCATCTGTGTCCATCCAGGAACAAATAAACCCAATAAGCAAATAACTGGAAGCAGGTGAGACTTTTAGCACAGCGACGAAAATAAGTCTTTCAACAACTCCATTCATGTCTTACATCCTTTGGCTAATGAATCCATGAATTGCATTTCAGTTGGTCACAGTGTTTAGTGGTTAACAGTAGAAGGACTGTAAATGAGCCAGAGGTAGCACACTGCAGACGGTCTCTGCTACACTGGGAACGAACCAACACCACCTGCCACAGATCTGCTGTGTGTCCATCAGTCATCTGATTGATCTTGTCAAACAAATAACCCAAACGGGAACACATTTTTCACTTGAGCATGGTATTGTTCAGGTCACAGTATGTCCATGGAAGGCGGATGTACAACATTTGTATATAATTGGAGCTCAAGAAGAACATTAGTCAATAAAAATCCTTATTATTGATGAATCAAGATGTTTTTTAAGCAGTTTCCTTCTATATCGAGATTATAAATGGTGGAGTCCTTCATCAAGAAAATCTGAATTACTTGAAATTCTTCGATATCACATCTTGACACTGTGTGTGTATGTGTGTGTGTGGGGGGGGGGGCTGTGAACATCTGCCATCAGTTGAGCTGCTGCAAGTGTTTTTCCACTGAACTGCACAGTAAAGGTGAAGGTGTCCAATAAAGCACCACTCACTTGGTGACACACGTTCCAGCCGGTACCACGGCCAAACCACAATCAGACACGCTTTGCGCTGTGCAGGCGTGAAAGTTACACGTTTTCCTGCAGTGAACAAAAATGAAACCTACAGCATGCGTACAGACATGTGGTTTACAGGAAAATGAAACTTACAGCTAAAAAACATGGTTGGGGTTTGTGAAAAATACAAACATGGTTACAAAAAAACTACAACTCAACAAAAACTTTGTCATCTCCTGGATTTGAACCTCATCGTCCCACATGGCCATCTGGGACTAATGCCATCATGCTACCCTGACATTTACACTGCCATTTAAACTGCCATTTATACTGCCATTTGTTGCCTCTGTTGCAGGACCTTGGTCACATGACATTTACGTGCATGTAAGTTTCACGCTTTCAAAGGGTGTAACTCTGGATGTCCTATAACTTCTTCACAATAAAAGCATCCTGCTGGGTCACCGGTGAAACTCTTTTACTGTGATGCAGAGCAGCACACGGTCGGTTTACCTCAGCAGCTCTGATGGAGCTGTAGACCATCAGTTAACAGTAAAGTAACAGCTGAACACCAAGATCACAGAGATGGAAGTAGAAACTAAAACAGCAGTGAGAGCTGGACAGAGAAATGGCACGAACACACAGAGCTCTTGAATCTCGACGAGCACAAAGCAGAAAGAATCCGAAACCTTTGTGAGTACGTTTTCCTGAGTACGTCCTTGTGACCAGTGATGCGGGTGTCTGTGGTTTCTCTGTGGACATGGGAAGAGGGTGCCCATCAAATGCTGTCAGACCAGAGAAATCTGCAACAGAAACCCTTGAAATGCTTCACAAAGCCAACGGCAATGTATCTGTGATCCGGGACCATGTTACTGTCTGTTCAGGAGTGCAACCAGGTGGGTTTTCTTTGACATTCATGGGATTGTCCACCGTGAATTTGTCCCCCAGGAGACTGTCAACACCGAATTCTACTGTGGTGTTCTGAACCGACCTGAACTGTGGCGCCGTGGCAACCGGGTTCTCCAACATGACAACACTCACAGCACAGGATCTGACTCCCTGCAGCTTCTTCCTGTTCCCCAAAGATTTGACACAACCTCTGAGGTGTGTTCTCTGATCAGGTTTCAGGTGTGTGGAGAACTTCAGGTGTTCAAGAACGTGTGCCAGTCAGCTGATGATGTTGGTCAAGAGATGAACACTCCGAAAATTACAGTGTTTTGAAAACCCGTGGACATGTGGGAAACTTTCTTTTTAAATGAACGTACTGCATTGTGAGATGTTGGCACATCTGAGTCGGCTAACTTATTCTGTAAATAACAACACATGCCATGCAAAGATAAGTGATGTCACAAGCCTGTAAAAAAATTCATTAGGGATGATGTGGAAACAGCAATGGATTTAGGAGCATTCCCCATGTATGTTCTGCAAGCATGAGATCAACTGAAATAATTACTAATGAAGGTCTCGATCATCTCAGTTTGTGGAGAAATGATCGGTGGTTGAATTACTGTTGCCATGTTATATAATAATGACATAAAATGAATCAAATAACAGCAAACCAGAGACGTCTGAGGCCTTTACTCATCTGGTGATCCAGACCTTCACTGAGCACATCTGTGTCTATAGTTTCCTCCAGTCAGAGACCAGTCTGACAGCATCATGGCAGCACCAGAGCATCATGGGAAATGCAGTGATGGAAGTCTCAAACTACAATTATGATGGCAACATTTATTTTACAAACTTAAAAAAAAATGTGATGCAACACGCCCACAGAGATGTCTAAAAACACAACACACACACAAACACACACACCAGTGGTAGGTGCTGCGGTCTTCTTACTCTGATCTCGGTTGCCTTGGCGAGGGCTATGTCGTCCGTTTCCACGACGTCGGTGTCCCTGGGAGATGACCAGCAGAGAAGACATGAATGTTTAAGGAGGGAGGAGAGGGAGCACTCGTTCTTCCAGTCTGCCTTCCCTCCATCGGGCCCTCCTTCCCATGATCCTTCTATTTTCTCCTGCAGCACTGCTGGCTCCACCATTGCTGCCCTCTCTAGCTGTCGCTACACTGCAGAGGAGGCGGGGCTGCCTCCGCGAATGTGTGTGTGTGTGTGTGTGTGTGTGTGTGTGTGTGTGTGTGTGTGTGTGTGTGTGTGTGCTCGTGCTGATCAATGCAGGCAGGCAGAATGCACCAATGTGAGAGCAGGAGGAGAGAGGGGCGATCGAGTCAGGCAGCAGAGAGTGAAAACAGCAGAATGGCAGATCGGTCTGCAGGAGGTGCTTCCTCTCCTCCTCCATCCTGTCTCTCCTTCTACCATCATTCTGCTCCACTGGTCCTCACATCGCTCTGCTCCTCCTGTACTCCCTTCCCCCTCTCCATCATCAGAACAGGCTTCTGCAGTATGCATCACTCCACACACACACACACACACACACACACACACACACACACACACACACACACACACACACACACACACACACACACACACACACACACACACAGAGAAAACAGTGACTGAGCCATTCATAAAAATCCTACAGACCACAGCAGCGGCAGGAGAGAATTGGTGATATGTCAATAATAATTAATCTGCTTATTTTAAATCAACACCATTCATAAATGTATTATCAGCTCTATGATTTTAATATTTTTTAGTTAGTATACATAGTTTTATGCTGTCATCTAATCAAGTTAAATTACACGTGTATTTTATTGTTACTCATATATATCAAGAGAGAAACACCTGATTCATAGATTCAGTCCCAGCTTCCGTTTTTTCTTACCACATAATTCTTTAAAGGATCCGTTGGGAGAATTCGGTGAGATTTGTAGTTCTTCTAACACACAGACATATTTTAGTTGGACTCCACGCAGCGCAAATGTGTTCGGCATTTGGTGAACACCAGAGGGAGCAACTGTAGCAGTGGTGACGTAGGAGGATACAGCCAATCACACCAGCTCCTTTCATTCCCTTTAACACCAGCGGACTGCTCGTTTTTTATGGGATGGCCATCCTAACTTCATTCAGGATAAAACTGACAGTTATCTGGAAGTTCAGACTCTAATCACAGAATTAATGCTACTACCAATCTACTGATCACAGGCGTGGGAAGAGATAACTGATATTATAAATACCTCTCACCTTGGTATGATGAGAACCGCTGCCCAGTGTCACAAGCAGCTAAATGGTATCAGACAAAAACCTGCTTCTTCTAGACCTCAAATAATTGAATGTCAGAGTGAACAAAGAGCACTCATCCAACACTGGAACCATGTTGAGTGAGCAGAAGTAAATCATTCACGCAATTACTTCATAAACAACACTGATGTTGGTGTTAATAAATAAACTGGACCGGGAACTTTGAATGTGCCTAATTTATTTTGCAATCATTAATTAAATACTGAGGTACAGTGTTTAAGTTGCTTTAACCTTTTGTGTGTAAATAAGTGTCACTGCGTTTTGTTTTATGTCAGTGAGATGAAATACATAGAACATCCACTGATCTGCGCTGGACTTGGACTCGGTCTGAGTATGCAGAGAAGAGGTGCAAGTTTAATATAAAATTGACACCAAAGTTGCACTGCAAGCTTCTTTGACGACACACCCAATGTTGCACCGCTGATCTCTGAGCAGCCGGATTCACCAGGCGGACAAGATCAGAACAAAACCCTTCAACCCATCAAAACACCAACGGAGGGATGAAACCAGTATCTGGTACAGATAACAAACTGTTGACAAGTACGAGTATCATCACACACTGACGGATACACACTGAGGAAGATACACACCGACGGATACACACCGACGGATACACACTGAGGAAGATACACACCGACGGATACACACTGACGGATACACACTGAGGAAGATACACACCGACGGATACACACTGACGGATACACACTGAGGAAGATACACACCGACGGATACACACTGACGGATACACACTGAGGAAGATACACACCGACGGATACACACTGAGGAAGATACACACCGACGGATACACACTGACGGATACACACTGAGGAAGATACACACCGACGGATACACACTGACGGATACACACTGAGGAAGATACACACCGACGGATACACACCGACGGATACACACTGAGGAAGATACACACCGACGGATACACACCGACGGATACACACCGAGAAAGATACACACCAACGGATACACACACACATTATTTTCTGAAGAAATTATTCTTTTTATTTAATTTTTTATGACATTTTTCTCGCTACAGCTCAACAATAACAAAACATATTTTGTAAATATATTTTGTATTTTGTAAAAATTTGAAATTAAAAACGTGTTGTGTTAGTAGCAGAATTTGACAAAAAAAAAGTATGAAATAGAACCATTTAAAAACGTCTAAAAGCTGGTCTGTTTTAAGTGTCGTTCTTTGACTTTCAGTGAATGAGACGGAGACAGGAACCAAGTAAGAAACGGTATTTTGTTTCTTTCAGGGTTCGACAATGTTAAAAGGTTCCATGTAAAATGTGTCCTGATGCTGCTCATGCATGGCCCTTTTTCTCAGTGTTTGTTTTTGTAGTTCTGTCAGCAAGCTGTGATTGTCAGTTCGTTCTGTTTTTTTTAACCGAAAATAGAAAATCCATGTGAGGGGATTATGAGGGATTTTGTGTCTGTCCTGCTGCACCACCTTCTCCAGTCCTTCTCTACTAACATCTGTCTGTTGACATGATTGTGTCAGGATCCCTGTCTGACCCTGATGTGTCTCCCTCTGTTTTGTCCCCAATCACCTCTCCTCATGTGTGCTGCCTTTCCCCTGTCTGTTTGTTATTGTGTCCCCATGTGTTCTGTGTCCTCCTCTCCCCACCTCCTGTCACATCCCATGGACACACCTCTCACCAGTCTGAACAGCTGCTACCACTCTCCCCAATCACCACCTGCAGGTGGCTCATTTCACTGATCACCTCACTGGATCAACCCGGTTTCTGCAGTCATTAGTTATCGGTCCATACTGCTAGTCACGGCCAGTTACTCCCAATCTGTTGTCCGTCCGTCAGTCCGTCCCTGTCCCTGTCCCTGCTCCTGCTCCAGTACCGGTACCTGCTCCCGTTCTGCTATCAGTCAGTGCTACCAGTCAGTGTACCGTACCCAGTCTGCTGCCGCTCGCTGTGGAGGACCTCGGGATTCCCCCAGCAAAGCCACGCCCCCACTATGTTCAGCCTGTCCGTCCGTCTGTCTGCCTGCTCTGTGTCTCCGGCTCCCTCCCAGACTTTGCCTGGACCAGAGCTGGTGCGGCTTTGCACCAGCTGGCTTCGCCCCCGGTGAGAGTCGGTGGAGTTTCCCTCCCGACTCAGGAGGAAAAGACATATAGACTTGAGGTACCGCCCCTGTTGAACAATAAAGACTGTTTTGAACTTTATCCTGCCTGTTACCCGAGTCTGTGCCTGCGTTTGGGTCCAGATCCACCTCACCTCATACCAGATTGATACGCGTTCCTCTTTTCTCTCATTTTCTTCCTATAACTGGTTTTGATTCTGAAGGAAGTGGGTCTGCTGGGGAAGGTGAAAAATAAATTAAAAAAAACAATAGGTGATATTTCAAACAAATAAAAGATATATAAATGTGAGCTGGAATTTAAATTATCTCTGTTTAAATCATTCAAACTACTTTTGCTGAAATCTGCAAATTGTTTTGCCTTCATGGGTGAGTTGTTGAGAAAGGCGGTGTCATAGTAATACTTTCAAAGTAGTCTTTCCAAACTAAACTCACTAAATTAAAAAAAATATCTCCTTACATACAATCATCACGGCTCTGCTGCCTGTCCTTTCATCACCAAATAAAACTCCGGAGGAAACCGGGACAAGCAGGAAAAATCTGAAGTGACGGGGTCTGCAGGAAATGTGGTGAAGTAATGTGTTAGATTAGTTTTATTCACGTTCAGTTGTCAGAGACTGCACTTTGTTTGTGTGCATACAGTAACATGTTGAATTAATATCAAGTAAACAACATCTAAAGCTCTTATTTTGACAGCAGATGTAGTCTTTGTTTTCTATATCAAATGTACTATATTGTATATAGTAAAAAAAAAAGCCTGTTTTGTAAAACTACATCACTTTTATTTAATTTTTTTTTACTTTTAAGGCCCATGGTTCCTTAAATTCAATAAATAAAAAAATATAATTACCAAAATATTTCTGTGATGTGTAGCGTGGTTGTTATCATCAAAGGAAGTGATTACATATTTTTCTAGTTCTTGAAAAGTAAAATCTTTTTTTTTTTCCTCTACTTTTTTAAATTCCTTCAATTTGACCCCAAAAAGCTCGAAAAATTAATCACAAATCTGCTGCAAAATCCAACAATCACAAAAATAAAGTGAAATCCTGGAGGGACTGTTTTTTGTTAAACGTGTTTTTTAATGTAGATTTTTTTTTCCTAGTAAGCGTTTAAGTTGCTCTCACATTTTAAAACACCGGTCAGCTGAAATATATTTTCTGCCGATAAGTACAGCTTTATAATTCAAGCTTAACTCCATTAACACAAATTGCTCAGCCATCCTGGATATAGCTGTCAGTTCATCTCCATGGTTAAATGGTTAAATAAGGTGAATGGTTCCCGAACCAGGAACTCACCCTCAGGACACACTGATCAGACAGACACTCAGACAGTGATGTGATGCAGCGCCATGTTGGAGACAATAGAGGTGAGCCGCTTCACAGAGAAACCATGGTATCATCTGTCTCCGACACAGCTGACAAAGTCTCACAAGAGCCGTCTCACAAGAACCGACTCACAAGGACCGACTCACAAGAACCGTCTCACAAGAACCGACTCACCAGAACCGTCTCACTAGAACCAACTCACCAGAACCGTCTCACCAGAACCGTCTCACAAGAACCGACTCACCAGAACCGTCTCACAAGAACCGTCTCACAAGAACCGACTCACAAGAACTGTCTCACAAGAACCGACTCACCAGAACCGTCTCACCAGAACCGTCTCACAAGAACCGTCTCACAATAACCGACTCACCAGAACCGTCTCCCCAGAACCGTCTCACAAGAACCGACTCACAAGAACCGTCTCACAAGAACCGACTCACCAGAACCGTCTCACAAGAACCGTCTCACAATAACCGACTCACCAGAACCGTCTCCCCAGAACCGTCTCATAAGAACCGACTCACAAGAACCGTCTCACAAGAACCGACTCACCAGAACCGTCTCACTAGAACCAACTCACCAGAACCGTCTCACCAGAACCGTCTCACAAGAACCGTCTCACAATAACCGTCTCCCCAGAACCGTCTCACAAGAACCGACTCACAAGAACCGTCTCACAAGAACCGACTCACCAGAACCGTCTCACAAGAACCGACTCACCAGAACCGACTCACAAGAACCGTCTCACAAGAACCGACTCACCAGAACCATCTCACCAGAACCGTCTCACAAGAGCCGTCTCACAAGAGCCGTCTCACAATAACCGACTCACCAGAACCGTCTCCCCAGAACCGTCTCACAAGAACCGACTCACAAGAACCGTCTCACCAGAACCGACTCACCAGAACCGTCTCCCCAGAACCGTCTCACAAGAACCGACTCACAAGAACCGTCTCACCAGAACCGACTCACCAGAACCGACTCACAAGAACCGTCTCACCAGAACCAACTCACCAGAACCGGTGAGTCGGTTATTTTCGTCATTATCTGAATGTCACACCGAATAAGTTTTGCCAAAGCAAATGATGAGGAAATGCAATATTTCATTAAAAAAAAAGTCCAAATACTTTTTAAGGTTGTATCCTTTAATATAAAAAGAGGAAACTGAAAAAGGTCAACAAAAATCTGGCCAACATATCAAATATAAGATAAAACAAAAAAACAAAACAAGGCGTTTTGTAGCATGAAGAAAATATAAAAGTAAAGATTTAACAATAACAAATAAAACTGGTATTGTATTGGTATCTGTAAATAAATATCTCAGATATTATTAAACCTCAGGGTCCCGGGGTGCTGCAGGAACACTTCAGTCGTGTGTGCAGTGTTCCCCCGGTGAAGAGACCTGGTCTGGGCTGCTGAGGCCCGACAGCGTCGGGGGAAGCAGGGCATCAGTGTCAGAAATATCCTCTTCTTCAACTCGGACCTTCTCTTGTGAAGACAGCTGAACAAATCTTTAGGTGTTTGCAGATCTCCGCCTCCATGGATGTGCTGGTCAGCCATGTGCTTCAGAACTCCGCCCACTCAGGAGCAACTTTCCATGTCAACTCCCTGAAACGGTCCAGGCGACCATTTTGAAACCTCCGGTGTATGAAACGATGCTTCGGGGACATCATCGCTGAGATCGGCCCACGCTGGCAAGAACGCTGGCATTATACCTCAACAACGGAGACATCGAGGAACAGCTCAGACACCCACCGACACGACAGGACAACCTCACGTGCAAAATGTGTTGTTGTTGTGGTGTCTTGGCCCCAAAGTGAAAGTCTTGTTTTAAACTGCTGCCCCTGCTGAACCAGCTGTAGTGACGACGAGCGATCTCCTCGGCCTCTCTGGACGATATCAACTCCTTCTCCAATGGTTCCTGTTTTGTTCTTTTCCCCCGACTCCTGTATGTAACCATCACTTCCTCTCTCTGATATTGGTCCGAGGTCACTGTTTCAGCAGGATTTATAATCGTGTCCTCTTTTAAAACATCAATCATCATCAATTCATACACACACACGTCTTTGTCCAAACTGCGGCAAAGTGGAAAGACGCATTGCGATTAATCCATGTTTTGAAAAACTTGAGAGAAGTCTCGTGCCTCCATGCTGATGGCACGCAACCAGATGATGTGACCTCTGTTCCAGAGAACCCTTTATATCGGTGAACATTTGGTTCCTCTCATCATCGGTCTAATTGTACATTTTCTTCAAGTCTTGAGGGGAGCTGGTCAGGATCCTCATCTCTTCGCCTTTCTTCTCTCCTCCCAGTCGTGTCCTTGGAAATACGATGGTGTTGTTATTTAAAGCAGAAAAGACTCAACTCTCTTTGTCTTCTCATTGGCTGATTTATTTTCTGATCTCAGTTTTTCACGGACACTGCAGGCATTCTTTCGACCAGTTTTTCGTTGATATATTTTTCCGACTTCTCATCTTTGGACTGCTCCGTCTTCAGGTTTTTTTCACGAGGACCTTATTTTGTCTTTTCCACCCCTTCAGTTTCTTCTTCAGCTGTCCACGACCCGTTTTGGAAACTTCTGAATGCCTCGGAAAGTCAGGCGGTGGAGTGGACAGATGAATCAGGTGAGCTACAACCTGCAAGGTAGCGAAGTCATCCTCGTTCAACGATGCACGAAGAGAAGACGGTGTCGGGGTCACGGTTACATTTATATTCCTTCTTTGTTGACTCCCGTCTCGATGGAGAAAAAGATTGTATGCTGAACTTTTGTAATTTTCCTTTCAGTTTTTTCTCTTGGTATCTGCAAGCAAAGGAAGAGACATTGATCAATATGCATACAGCTCTAATAAAAGCGTTTAAACGTCATGGTGTCTAATCTATTGTTCTCTTTAGTTCGAACAAGTATTTACTTCTATTTTCCTGAGGACTTCTTACTTCCTCTCGGGATCAGCATTAACATTTTCCCCATATTTCCCTTTTACACCTTACTTGACATGACTGTTGAACCTTTGTATGGACAAAAAAAATTAAAAAAAAAAGATTTAACATTAAATCATGCCGTTGGTTAAAGGATATGTTACAAAATTAAAAACAATATTTCAAAAGCATTTTAAAAATCTAAATTGTGCAATATGCATACGACGGATGATTATTTATGAGTTAAAGTCTGTAACATGGTGTGACAGGTGTTTCATATGGTGTGAAACAAACAATATGACACAGTGTCACACCATATGGTGTTTCTTCCACTTATACCAATGTCAAGGCTCATCAGTTAGCTAGCTTTTCATTAGTATGACATTTGCTTAATGGCAACGATTATTCTTCAAATTTACAAAAATGTGAATAAAATATAATAGTGTGACACTATGAGACAACAAAAAGGAACACTGATTAGAACATTAAGAAAGCAGCACTTCCATGAAAAAAGTAAAAGACCAAACTTACCCCAAAAGCTGTTTCACAACTTCCTGGTTGAACAAGAACTTCTTCACTGAAGTTGTATCCAAATAACTGCCTGTTTAAATCTGACAATATAGTTTCACACCTTGCAGACAAAATCTATTTGGTGCTTTCTTTTATATTATATTAACAATTGACATTAAAAGTCTATGGGAGTCTAAACAGCGACTATTTATATTAGTCTTATTTTAAAATGAACAATTATTTATATTTGTTCCTGTATTTATTCCAGTGTTAACAGAAACACATAGTGTGGACAGTCTTTGATAATTGGATGAAAATTACAGATATAATCTCAATGAAGAGATTGAATTGCCAGCAAACTGTTTTAATGTATTATTAGAGGAACAGCAAAAACATATTCATTTTTAACAAAACCCTTTTTTTACTCTGACAGTCTGGACAGGTAAAAATTGCAGGTCACATCATCCATTAATGTGTCTTCTAAACCTAATGAGACTGATAAACTGGTCTGTCAATGGACTGGACGGCTAACAACCTTTCAGTTAAACACAACAAGACTCGTGTTAGAGCCGCAGAGTGTTTTCTTCAGCTGTAAAGTCTGATCTCAGAAACCCGTGTGATATTCACATTGAAGAACCACATCCAGACTAAAGGGCATCAAGTCACAGTCTGAAGTAAGAAGATCATCCATGTGTTCATATCGTCCAGCTGGACGACTGAATCTCATCCCAGCGAGCGGCCTCGGGCTGGGACGTGGGCGCTACCTGTCACGCTGCTCAGCTGCGGCTCGGTGGGGTGTGTAACTGTAGCTGGTTGGGGGGGGGGGGGGGGGGGGGTACCACAGTGGTGCATCAGTTAGAGGAGGCAGATGTGATTCCAATCTTCTTTATTGACTATTATGATGGGTGTGGTTGTGTAATAATGTGTGTTTAGATGTGTGTGTCTGGAGAAGTCTTTGTGTGTAAGTCTCTTTGTGCGAGAATACATTTGTGTGTAATTGTGTGGTTCTATAAGAAAGCAGAAACAAAGAACTATCAGTACACTGGTAATACTGAACAGAAATAATGAGCAGGGCTATCGCCATAACTACGACATACTTACTGGTCTCTGAAGGCACATGTATGATTGACAGTGAAACTCTGGTGACTCTGTCCTGCCTGCCGACTCTCTCTCACCCACCTACTGCTGCAGCAACAACTTAACCACAACCAGCACGTGTTACAGGCACGCCCACAACAAGGGCTCTGATTGGCTGATTCTTTTAGTCCCTACAATGACTAGTAAAGTCCTTCAATACGATACCACTGGCATCAACACATGCCTCTGAAGAGACCGGCATATGCTGGTGACATTGACAACATGACATAACAATAGAAACATTATGAAGAAAAAAACAGGCTATTCTGTATTCAGGGTTAGGGGTGAGAGTTTGCCCTGATAGTTTCCCTCACCCCGACATTTCCATGGAAAAGGTCAACTGACCTCCATGTAGCTCAACACCTGCATGAAGTCCTGCATGAAAAAGCCTCCTTAAACATTGAAGTATCATCAGCTCATGTCAGAAACGTAGAACTCCTGTTTGTGCAATAACGAGGTTCCTGTCGGCGTTAATGACTATTTTACAGGATGTTTTGTATTAATATTACAGCTGCATTCACGTGTACGTTGCATTTTTCTGCTGTAAATGTTTAAGGTTGAGTTCATTTAAACTATTTTATATACTGTTGTAATATTCTCATGATGTTTTTGTCCTGTTAGGACAATGGACGACTAAAGGTACTTAGTTACACTCCACCAATATAAAATGATATTGTCAATTAACTAGCTAATGTTAACATTATTGTTGGCTAAAAGTATACAGCTTAACTCATTTAATTTACCTGCCACAGTCCTCTGAGTGAAGCTTCTCCATCTCCAAATGAAAAAAATGGAAAAAGTAAAATACTAATTTCTGGTTCCATGGTTGCTAGGCGACGGTGTCGGCATAGCATTAAAGGCGAGAACAGCTGGTGACGAAAATAGTAGATCAGACCGTCTCATTTGGGTTCAGTCTTCATAAGCTACTGGACCTACGAGGACCAGCGCCTTCGCAGGATGCAGAGCTCCACAGACACATTCAAGGATTTCCACGCTTAAAATATACGTTGACGTACTTTACTGTGAACACTTTCTCTGATTGCTACCACTGAACTTTTTCAAAGTTGGTTTAAATCTTCGATTATTCTTTTTTACCAGTTCACAGGCCTGCTGTGACGATGTTGTACGATGGTTGTTTCATTGCTGGATAATATGGCCGACTGTCCCCATGTGGTTTTGTACATCTCTCCTCATACCTGCTTCGCTATGACTTCATCTTTTACATATATTTGAAGGTTCTTCCCATTATGATGGAGTTTCATTAACTCAGGTTCCATTAACTGACTATGGGTCTCCTCTAAAACGGGTATTACATTATTATTATTATTATTATTATATATAAATTTGTGATTATTTATTCTAAACTAATATTATTATACAATATGATGGACAACCAAACTAATTAGGTTGTTTCTGTATGTGACACTGTACCTGATGGATTTGAGGTTTGCCAAAGTGAAATGGATTGAACACTTTCCCAAATAGAATATATGCCATTTTTTATTTCCTTAAAAATAATGATGAAACACTTTAGAAAGCAAGTCTCATTCTAATAAAGGTCTGGTCCTCGAACCGCCCCTGTTTCCATGTTATTCAGTCAAATATACAATGCTGGGTACTTACTATACAGTATCTGTATGTTTTAGGTTCAAGTGTCACCTGAATAATAAGGAATCCAAATGTATAGCAGCATCCAACATGACAACAGTGTGGAATAGATCGGGGAGACATAAAATGAGAAGGCTGAAGGAAAGACCAAACTGTATTGAGATCATGAATGCAACATGTTCTGGTCAGTGAAGCACTGCAGGGAGGCTCGGTGATGTTTCATTTGGAAGACATCCCATAATGAACATGAGCACATCAGCTAACCCCCCAAACCCTCCGGCCAGGACTCAGCCGCTTCACCTGCAGGATTCTGACTCGATATGAATTCTACCTGCCCTCACGGTACCGGACAGCCTCCGTTGATGTTCACCGCTCATCGGTAACTTTACCCTTCGTCCTTGGGGTTTCTGGTCCTCGGTGTCCTCAGACAGTCCACAATAAAGCGCATCATTACTGCAGTGCTCGCGCGCTCATCCTCCGACTGATGACGACAGGTCTCGTGCAGCTGCAGTGCCGCTAAATCTCCACACCGATTACCGACGGCGAGTCTCCGGTCCCAGCTTCCTCTCCCGTTCACCGGATACCGTAACCAAGGAGAGCGATACCCCGGACAGGGACAAAGAGGACTTCCTGTTCAACCCTTCAGTGTAAAACCGAATCATGTGACGGATAGAAATCACATGATCACACTGTTCATTCTGGAAATAAGAAGAGTAGCTGACAAAAGAATAGATTTGTGGATGATCCAGAAAATAAATGTATATTGAGATAAATATAAAGGAATAATTAAGCATAAATAAAATGTCAATCTGTTTAAAGGAATAAACAAAATTGGAAATACAAATACACATGACAAAAGGACAAAAGAGAATAATGATGAGCATGTTCTTTACTTCACATTTATGTGTTGCTTATTTCTGTATATATTTATTTGTATACTTTTAAATATACTTATTTTTAAATGTATTTGTTGCAGATATATATATATAAGCTTTATTCAAAGTCCTTATTTTTATGATGTAATTTAACTTTGCCCCCCTCCCTGTATCTGTCCTTAATGTCCCTATTTGCTATTTTTTTGAAGAAACAAGCTGTCAATCAACTGACTTTAAGCATGATTTTCTGCCTGAGCTGAGAAGGTAATCAACCTTGTGCATGACAGTCCACGGGAAGTCAGTTGAAGCTATATTGCTTTTTTTTTTTCTTTTTTTAAATGCTTTTAAATGTAGCAGCACAACTTGTACTTTGTAATGGTTTCTACTATTTAAATGTCACGCTGTCATTATCATGGCGACTGAGGTAGTTGAAGTTGACAAGGTAACAAGTATGGTACCACAATCAATGCAATTCCTGTGAGTGATAGCTTTCCACAAACTGTTTCAGAGCACATTATATCGACATGCTGCTCTTCACGACGCTGGAAACGATGTGTGCTGTCAGATGCCAATGACATTGATAGCGTGAAATATAAACATCATGAAAGTTATGGTTCTACATTTAAAAGTATTTCAATATAATATAATTTACTTATGCTTGAGGAGTGAGGATAAGTAAATTACGCACACATAAAGCTTCCGATGCAATTCATTTATTGACAACGATGACGAGCAATGACCTCAGAAATGTACTGATGTTGTGGTGTTAATAAATAAACTGCACCGGGAGCTTTGATTGTGCGTAATTTACTTGGCTTGAGCTGCCATTTGTAACATAAACCTTTGTACTACTACTAGATGAGTAGGTGAGAAGGCTTTTGAACTGTTTCCCCTTTATGTTTAATTCATTTCAGTTCATTTGTAGTGAACCTGAGTGCCTTTTATGATTTATGGCTGAGATTAACTACTGCATCATGACACACCAACTGCCTGATTTACATCCAATAGACAAGAGTTAGCTTAAGTTTTATATCATTAACTGATTTGGAAAGTGGCCTTCAGAAAATCTTGTTTTAATTATGTAAGTTGGGTGTTTTACACCAACCAACCCTGTGTGTGTCATGATGGATAGGTCTGTTCATGTACACTCTTTCCTCCTGAAGCCACTAAAATAGCCCTTCGCTGGCTGCGTTGTACTTAGATGTAGTTTGAGCTGGCGCAGGTGCAGGTGCAATTTCACTTCAAAATTGACACCAAAATTGCATTGCACTTGGGCATCTTTGACAGCACACCCCTTGTTCCACCCATCCCGATGTAGCTGGTATACGTTGAGCCCCAAAAATTGAGTGGAAAAAAATTGCTTATGCTGCCCAGCACTGCAAGCGAGTACAGAAGGGCCTACAGTGTGTAATACGAATCATGCATTTTTTTAACACCAGAAATGAGTTCCCATTAATGAGGTTATTCTGTATTCTCTCCTGACATGGCTTTTATGGTTGATAAGGGCGTCCTAGTACAACACCGATTTCAGAAAAGTTGGGACGCTCCGTAAAATGTGGATAAAAACAGAATGCAATAGATTTGCAAATCACATAAACCCATATTTAATTGAAAATAGACCAAAACAAACAACAGAGAAATTTGATTATTTTATGAAAAATATCTGCTTGTTTTGAATTTCACGGCAGAAACACATCTCAAAAAAGTTGGGTCCCAAAATTTGGGACAGGGTCAACAAAAGACTGGAAAAGCTGTGTAACACTAAAAAGAAACACCAGATGGAAGATCTCACAACTAATTACATTAATAAACACATCAGTAACATGATTGGGTATAAAATGATGATTTCAGAGAGGCAGAGGCTCTCAGCAGTGAAGATGGAGAGAAGTTCACCACTCTGAAAGACTGTTTGGGAAAATAGTGCAACAATCTAAGAATAATGTTCCTCAACGTAAAACTCCAAAGAATTAGTGGATTTCATCGTCTACGGTTCATAATATCATTAAAAGATTCAGAGAATCTGGAGAAATCTCTGAACACAAGGGACAAGGCTGGAAACCAATATTGGATGGTGGTGATCTTCGGGCCCTCAGGCAGCACTGCATTAAAAACACACTATTCTGGAGTGGAAATCACTGCATGGGCTCAGGAACACTTGTGAAAACCATCGTCTGTGAACACAGTTCATCGCTGCGTCCACAAATGATGTTAAAACTCTCCAAAGAAGAAACCAGATAGAAACATGATCCAGAAACACCGCCGCCTTCTCTGGACCGAGATCATTGAAGATGGACTGAGGTGAAGTGGACAACTGTCCTGAGGTCTGATGGATCACAATCTGAGATTCTGTTTGGAAATCATGGACACTGCATCCTCCAAGTTAAAGAGGAGAGGGACCATCCAGCTTGTTATCAGCTCAGTTCTAAAGCCAGCATCTGTGATGGCACAGGGATGCATTAGTGCACGTGGCATGGGTAGCTTGAACATCTGGAAGGAAGCATTAATGCTGAATGATATAGTCAGGTTTTGGAGCAACATATGCTGCCATCCAGACAACGTCTCTTTCAGGGAAGGTCTTGTTTATTTCAGCAGAACAAC
>NW_027185413.1:50000-201428 GCF_022577435.1 Embiotoca jacksoni
GGGCGCTCAGAGAGCAGGACTGAGCAGTGATTTACCGTCAGTCAAAACTGACACAATAACTTTTTATGGTTAACAGAGTTTTAGTTAATGAGGAGAGAGTTGTGGAAGTTTCTGCTGGTTACACCCGAATAAAGGTATGGTGCATGATCCACAAGTAAGGAAATGATCATCCACGCTGACAGAAACAGGATTCAAACCAGCTGCACGTTCTTAAAAAGATTAATTATTTACTTTATTTACTAACAATGATTATTTTTACACTCGTGAGTCCCACATCTACATTTTATTCAATACAATTTTTATTTGAAGATAGTAGTTGATTTATGTCACTATTATCAGTAAACACAGCAGGAGATCATGCATTTTTTTTTTTTTTAATTTATAATCACTTAACAAATATTAATAATGTTTTTTTTAAATGTCTGAAATTACCTCTTCAGTGTGTGAGGGATTTTAAGTGTTACCGGCCAGTTTGTCTGCTCTGAATTAACACACACACACACACACACACACACACACACACACACACACACACACACACACACACACACACACACACGCACGCACACACACACACACACACACACACACACACACACACACACACACAGACACACACACACACACACACACGCACGCACACACACACACACACACACACACACACAGACACACACACGCACGCACACACACACACACACACACACACACACACACACACACACACACACACACCCTCCCCTCCCTCAGCTCAGAGCTGTCTGTTGATATGTGTCATTGATCCTCCATTCATTCCTGGACCGGCCCAGCTGTCAGTCACTTCCACGTCACTGCATCTCCAACGGCTGCCCACAGTCACAGTCACAGTCACAGCAGAGCTCCGGCCGCTGATCTGGGCTCAGTTATGCAATCTGAACGTTCAACGCTGCGAGCGATTACAGGGCTGACAAACACTGACCTTGAATCAGCTCCTGATGGGACACTAGTAGAGTAGAGGGAGAGAAGTGGGAGGGTGGCGGTGTGTTAGGAAGGGGTAATAAACTGGGGGTGGTTTGGGAAGGGGGTCGGAGAAAAAGGAGGGAGGGCAGCCTAACGGTAGGGAAAAGGTAAGAAAAGAAAGACGAAGGAAAGAGGAAGATCGAGGAGAAGAGAATGTGAAGGAGATGAAGGAGAGGAGGAAGAGGAGGAAGAGGAGGAGAACAGCCATCATCACGTCAAATCAGCCTTATCAGTCAGACAGCACAGCTCTGCTCTTACAGACACAGATTTAGGTTTTGGTTAATTAAAAAAAAATAGGAGCATATTGTTTAGCCCCCAGGGCAGACTCATACAGTAGAGAAGCTACGCCAGAGGAGACGGGGGTGGGGTCACATCTCCAGCCACCAACAGAGCTGCCCAATAGAGGCTGGAGGGGCTTGGATTATGCAGCTCAATCAGACTCGGGGCAGATTATGTCTGACCAAAACAGACTCCACCGGGGAGGGAGATTAACAACTATTTCCAAATAGTCTTGTGGGGTGAAAACAATCAGCTTTGTGATTATGGGCTGAGCTACGGGCGTTAAATGGCCCACAGATGTAAAAGCGACGGTATTGGGAGATAAATCTGCCCCACAAATCCCCACAGATCTATTGCTTTCAATATGGTCGGGAGGGTTAAATTGTAATTGGCTTGATTTTTATTAATCCAAAAAACATGAGTTGAAAGCTTCTGAAACACAATTAAAGACAAAGAAAATGTGATTTTTGAGGGTATAATTAAAAAATTGCATCGTATCATGAACACTAATCCAAGTTAAATGATTAAATGCACAGATGAATTACTGATGCATTAAATATTGTACAGAATTAATGATAAATTGGCTGGATTTGTAATAATGCTGTATTGTGATAAAGTCTACTGTCATGTTCATCATCAGGACGGGACCTGTACATACTGAAAATATGATTTATTGATTCCCATTCTCTCTTTTTTGGGGATTTGTGTCAGTTATTATATTATTGTATATATCAGTCATTTATCAGCTGCATAACAGTCTGCTACTCTTCTCATGATTCAACAATGTTCTCTTCATTTTTGTTTATGAGCTTCTGTTTGTTGTTTTGATTTAATTTGTTTTAATTGTAGCTGCACTTCTGGATCTCAGCAAGTAATTCAGTGGGAACAACAACAAAAATAAAAAAATTGTGCGTTTTGGACTCATTTCAACATTTGCATATTTCTGAGAAAAAACTAACATTGCAATGCAAATGAACACGGAGCAACAACATAGGTGCTCATAAACGTCCAGTAAAACATCAAATTCATTTTTGAGAAACACTTTGAAAAACTACTTCACACTTTGCAAAGTGACTGAACAGAACAAGGGAGCTACTTAATATGAAGCATGTTTTGCTAAAACTTGTGGAGGAAACTTTTTGGTTGGGTTGGACATTTATTGGACAAATGGGATCACTCCAGAGTTTGTCTGGATCTCACCCGCCTACTCTCAAACAGGAAGTTATTAGAAAATAAACACTTTATAAAATTATAAATATTTTAAAATGCTTTAGATTGTACTTTGTTGGTGAGGGAAGAAACTATAATGAGCCAATCATTGAGGTCGTTTGATTCCAGTAGTGCCTCTGTGCCTCTGAAAGTGTTGAGTGACTGGCAGCAGAGCGCTGTGGTTGTGGGCCGTGTGAGATGGAGGTGCACGATTGGACGATGACTGACACCCTGAATGTGCATTTCACTTGATTTGCTCAAAGATTCAATTCACTGATGGTCGTCCTTTCATCCCATTAGCTCAAAATTCCTATAACCGGCTCTCTAAATGCACGGGCCCCCATATCCCTGCTGGGAGGGCATATGGGCTGCTTTGTTGGCAGGAAGGGAGTGTGTGTGCGGGGTCCACCAATCGCTGCCCTCGCCTGCGGAGTTAAACAAATTGATTGGCAGGCTAGTGGCGGCCAGTTCCAGACACTGTGGTCCCCATTCATGTGAACACAGCCCGGAGAGATGAGCAGTGAACGGGCTGAAAGGCTGAGCCCGAGGCCGACATTCATTCTTTAAACATACACTTCAACACTAAACACGACACAAACTCAAAGCTTCACATTTAGCCCGACTTCAACCAGGAGATTTAACAGTTCACAGCTGGAACAATTCAGGGGCCAAAACAGGAAGCAGAATTTTCAAATGTTTTACTTTGTATATTAAACTTTATATAATAAGTGAAGTGTCCCGTCTTATTTACCTGCACACACTGCTTCATGCAGATAAATCAAAGTTTACTCCTCACTGACTTTTTTCATGAATTGTCTTGTATTGTTGCTCCTCGTCTGTCGATCCTCTTCAGCTAAAGAGCTAAAATACAGAGCAGGTACACGGTGGAGGAGAATAACCAGCAGACACGACTTGGCAGCCTCACAGTAACTTATGTTTGTTACACATCTAGAGAGTGTTAGTCGATGATTTATTCACCATTAGGGTTCAAGCCTTTCTGAAAGGAGAGCGGAGCCGTTTTTCTCCTCTGGTGGCACCCCACCGGTCGGCAGCACACTCACGGAGGAGTGGTCATCTGGTGATGCCAAGGTGGATGGCTCAGTGCCCGCACGGATTAAACAGACCGGCAATTAGCCAGGGCCAGACACCGACACACGGAGGGCAACTACAACCGGCCGAGTGAGACGAGCACACCGGACACAACAACAACACACTCTGCAGCCCAGATGCTAAGCTAATGCCTGAGTGATTGTTGCGTCTTTCGTCGGGCTGTTGATGACCCTCCGTCGTGCCCCTGACTGCGTACAGTTAGCGTTCACACACTCAGCCTGGTGAAGCGTGACCTATGATACCGCCTCAATGGAGGTTTCCTCCTCTGCTTTTTATTTGCTTCTCTTTGCGTCTCACTGTCGTTTTGCCAACCTGAAAGAAAGCGGGCGTTGTGGAGGCCTTTGTCGCCGCGGCTGCATTGAAAAGCCGCTGGACTCATTCCAGTGGAGGAAGAAAAGAACCTTTGAGTTTATGAGAAAAGTGGAAATGTCCTTTACTCAAATATGATGTGCAGTAAAAACACAAAACACCGCTGACGTCTATCAACATGAATACGAGCAAACCAAGACCGACCGAGACGGACAGGAAGGAGGGGGGTGAGGGGGGGGGGGCACCGACTCACATTCACTTCCAGAAGACCGAACTGTAACTCTTACCTTAAACTTTACATTAGAGACACTCCTTCTTTGTTTCTGTTTCATTGAGTGAACAGATTCAACATCATCACACACAATCCTTAGAGAGAGTGTGTGTGTGTGTGTGTGTGTGTGTGTGTGTGTGTGTGTGTGTGTGTGTGTGTGTGTGTGTGTGTGTGTGTACATGTCTCTTATGTTGCTGACAGATGACGTGACACCGCTGACACACACAGCTGCACACAGCGTACTCATTTACATTTTCAGATGGTTCTGCTTGAAACAAAGAAACAATTCCAGGATTATTAATTTGGTGTTTATAGCTCAGACCTCCATGGGGGGGTGGGGGGGGGGGAGGGTTGGGGGTTGTGGTGTGTGTGTGTGGGGGGGGGGGGGGGTGTCTGCGATGGGGGAGGGGGAGTGGGAGTGGGAGGGGGCAGTAATTTGCTGTTTCACACTCAGTCCAGAGGCAGGGCGGATCGTCTCTGTAGAAGGAGGGAGTTCCATAGAGGCTGATCACTGGATTTATTTATTGATATGAATCAGTGACCCCATGAAAAGCTCACGTATATGTGTCCTGTTATTCTATCAACAAAGCTGCTGCGCTGTGTATTCTCTTCTTAAACATGCTCTTAGGTGTGGACAAATTGTAAAGCAACGGATTTTCATTTGCTCAACATCATGAACTTTTCCATTCAGCTGTTAGAATTAAATCCAGCACAGTATCCATTCAGCCAAATGTACAGCCAGCTACTGTAATTACCCAGGTGTCTCCTTATCTGGTTCAACAAACAACAGAACACACACACACACACACACACACACACACACACACACACACACACAGTCGTGTTTCCACTTCACAGGTCGTTACACTGACTGACATTCAACATGTTGTCTCTAGATTTTTAGCTACAAGGAAGTTTGCCACGAATACGTTTTCTCCACCTGATGAGCCGCTGACATTTTCTCCAGCACCACCAATAAATCCATTTACGACTCACAGCCAAAAGCAAACTCCTCTCACTCATACATCCCAGAGAATGAAATGTCAGAATAGGACTGAGGTTCTGTCTACAATATGCACACATGTATATTTTAAAGATCTGTCCACGTTCATATCTGTATCAGAGCCTCTATAATGTAGCTGCACTCAATAATCATTTCAAAGTCAAGTCCTAAGAGTCTAGAGTCTGTGAGTGAAAGACTTCCCGAATTGATTTCAAAATAAAAGCCTTTGTTTCAGATCATAAGCATTCTCACTTTCATACATAGACCAGCTTTATACAAGCTTTGACACAGTCAGCCGTACCGGCATCTTGTTTCCTGGTCGTCCATCATCACGTCCGGCCCGTTCTCAGGAACACAATATCTGAGGAATGCAAGGAGGACATTTCTTCAATTTTGGCATAAATGTTCAAATGAACTCACGGATTAACTGAATAGATTTTTGTGGTCAGAGGTCAAAGTTACTGTGACCTCATGTCCATCATATTCTTGTAAATGGATGTGTCAGTAAGGCCTGAAGGGAATTTTATTATATCTGGAACAAACGTCCACATGGACTCAACGGCAAACATTTTTTGAATTTGAAGGTAAAAGGTTAAGGTCACTGTGATTTCCTAAAACATGTTGTGGCCATAACAAGAATTCATACACCGATTATGACAAAATGATATACAAATATGTAATGGGGTAAAATGAAGTGATGAGATTTTATATCCAAATTTCAAAGGTTTACTGTGAAACCATAATGTTCAGGGGGAAAAAAAACGTTTTTCAGGGCGTTATTCAGCACCCGTCTTCTTACTCCAGTGAGTGGACTTATTTCCATTGGGCGAAGATTGCAAACAGCGCACAGCGTACACTTGTTTGACCAGTGTCGGACAACGTGTGGGAGCTCTGTGAGAGAAGACAAACAGCATACAGGTGGATTCACAGCTTTCAAGGGCTTTGTTATCTAGCACAAATGTTTGACTGCCATTCAGTGTGCTTATATAACATGGCCAGCCACCTCAAGGGCTCCAGTAGAAATGCTAACAAACCTAATAGACTCCATATCTGTCAGTGATTGATGACTTGTTCACGCCAGTGACAGCCATTCAGCTCTCCGATGTTTGTCCACACTTTGAGGCAAATTTGATCTGAGACCTGTTAGATTAAGACTGTAATCACGCAGGACTCTCAATGTGCATTCAGCTTGTCTCATTACTTTTTGGTCCGACCAACATGTTTCAAGTAAAGTCACTCCCTCTAAATTTGTGTTACAAATATTTTTTATTACCATCTATCATTCCATATTTGCTCATTTTGTAGCTTGTGTGACCATTACAGTACGTTTTCATAATGTGCATATTTTTCTGACTGAAATATTGCCAATGTAGCAGTTAAAGACCAGTTTTACTTCAAAGAGGTATTCTAGTGATGCTTGCACTTCTGTAAATTGGGGAACTTGAGGTAAAGAAAAAACAAGAAGGTCAAAACTTAAACAGGCAAATACTGCAGACCCTGATGGGCCTTCCTCCCAAACTACCACCAAATGTATTGGGCACCAGAGATAGATCACATTTTAGAGACCAGTTGGCAAACACAGACGACAAAACAGCATCAATATTTTTGGCTCCATTTTTTCTGTTGCCTTTTCTGAAGCTGATAATGTTGAAAGACGACAGGAGTCGAGCTACAGTGACGGCAGAACATCTGTTGACGCAAATAGTCGACCAGACCATCTCATTTCGGTTCAGCATTCATGAACTACCCGATCTACAAAAGCCACGGCTTGGAAGGATGAAGCCCCTGGTTTAGGACACACCAGACATACAGAAGACGGGGGGAAGACAGTTGGACATGGGTGTACAGAAGTCAGGGCGGGGCAGGCAATCACAAAGGTGGGAAACACACAAAGGCAGGAAGACAAGACTCTGAAACGAGAGGAAATGTGAGCCACCAAAATAAAACAGGAAATAAAAAATATTAAAAAATGCAAAACAACAAAAACATAACCAAATGGCAGGGGTGGGTTGTGACACTAAAGGCTTCATGTAACTTTTTTTTTCCGTGTATAAAAAAACATGCACGTTAAATTTAAGCATCCAGGGCAAAGATTTGTGCCAAGATTGTTTTTCTAATCTAAAAATGTGACTTAAGATCTACAGTACTTTATCAGCTGCATGTTGAGTTAGGCCAGAATGTTTCTACAAGTATCTGAAAAATGTGTCTGCGTTGTTTGTTTCATTTGGTCCATCTTGCAGTAACACAATGGTTGTACAAGTTCTCTATTTTTAGCTGTTGAAAAGTAATCAATAAATTCTATAGTTTCCAAGTTCTTGCCTAAATTGTGTGCAGAAAGGCCAGAGGACTATTAAGTTCCCATTACCAGCTCAGCGCGCTCTGTGTTAACCTAAGAAAATGTAGAATGAAAAAGGAAAGCAGACTGCCACCTGCTACAGGCTTTCTTCTATATTAGTGTGACTGACTCAGAGGAGCTGGGTGCAAACACACACTAGAACTTTGAACTCAGTGGTTTGGAGGTCAGACCCTGGTCAAGACCCTGTCAGGACGAAGACGGCCCTCTGAGTTCAAGTGGATCATGAAAAGACCAAGTGGCCAGGGACAATAAGGCTTGAGAACTCACACATACAACTTGAATATTTCCTCTCTCCACACTCAAGTGCTTCTTTTCTGTGAGCACTCGGTTGCCCCGTGAGGAGGGTGGACAGCAGTGGAGGCTCAGATGAAGCCACGCAGGCAGCATGTCCCGGGACCAGGTTCACTGCACTGGATGATTATGAAGGTAAAGCCAACTTTTTTTTTTAATCAATTTGGTGAGCGCATTTGTGGTGCAGTGATAAAATAAGAGCTATTGATAGTGAGAAGGGGTGTCAAAGCCAACTTCAGTCATGGCCAATATAATCAGTTCCTCTCATCCCCTCTAAAACATCTGTGATACAGCGTTTTGTCAGTTCCGTAATGGCTGAAGAAGACGAGCACCACCAGTTAAACTTTACTCAGAAGGACACTGACTGGTCCGAGAGGTTCAGGCTTGTAATCACACAATTTGTGGTACAGCGTTTCGGCCTGATGATGTGAAATTGGCTTCAGAATGGAGTCATAATATTATAAATATCTCTCCACCTGGTATTATTTAGGATACTAATGTACTGATATCAGGTGCTGGAACAATATCGAGAAGTGAGCGTAATTAAATTAGGCACATTCAAAGTTCACAATGCAATTCATTTATTAACAAAACTGATGAAGATCAATGTGCTCAAAATGTCACTGATGTTGTCGTGTTAATAAATAAACTGCATGTAGGATGCAATACAACATAGACAAAATGAGCACAAGATGACCTTTGGAAAGGTCTGTTCCCCATGAATCCCGCGAAAATAGCCCTCTGCTGGCTGCGTCGGGCTTCAACCTGGTTTGAGCTGGTGGAAACACAAGTGGGATTTTACCTCAACATTGACATCCAAATCACAGTGCACACGCGTATCTTTACCAACACACCCCTTGCTGTGGATTTCCACCCATCTTGCCACAGCCAGGTTCATGTCGAGCCACTAAAAAATTGCAACTCAATGCAAGTACAGCAAAAAAGCTCCTTGTACTGTTTGAAATTGGAAATATGCTCGTATCTGCACTTAAACCAGCTTTGCACACGGACGAAAATAGGGCACTAGGAGTCATCTTTTCATTCAGCGTTTGGCTAAAAACTTGCATACAGCAAAGGTCATCTCCCCCACAGCTTCTGCACTTCAGTAGTCCCGTATCAGCATACTTCCACCTAATGTCCCACACAATGCAATCATGGTCCACGCAAAACCTGATGGACCCCATCTGACTCAAACTGATGCTGTTGGTTGTATCAGACCAAATGATGTTGTTGCTAACATCCATCAGGCTTATTTTCATGGTCTTTGGCAAAATTTCTTTTAGCATTTTTTGTGTAATTTCTTTCCCTCACCCTTGTGCCAAGTTGTGTGCACTTACCTGTCTGTTTTTGGATGCAAACATGTGTAAGAAGTAAATGGAAGATATTTTGTTTTTCAAGGATGTTACTGCACCTTCTGTTACTGGTAGTATGGTTCTTTGTGTACCTGCAACTGCTGCTGCAGCTGTATGTTCAGTAGCCTACAAATGTTGTTGTGCATTCCTCCACCCTTATCAAGTCTGGGTCATATTGAGAAAATTGTTGCCTTTACAAGTTCTTTTAGACCATTTTTAATTAAATTTGTCTTAATTAGAAATGATATGTGTAACCACTACTGTTGCAGTGGGCCATGGGTGAACTCATTTATGCTCTACCGACTTGAGGTTGTACTTCGGAGCCCATGTTTTTCAAGTAGTCTATCTAACCGGTTTGTCTTTAATTATACATTATACAAGGTGTACTCAGTTTGTTGTGTACTGTACTGCGACATGCCTGCTAAATACTGGGAAACAAACACTTCCAGAGCATATGGTAGCATTTTATAACTATTATATGTCAGATCAGTGAAAGTTCACCCCCACCTGGTACAATATATGCCAATAGTTTTTAGGCTGTGCTACCGTAAATCAACAGGTGAGTGATGGAGAAACGCTCAATGGTTTTATTGGAGGTTATCAGCCTTTTTTAAGGCAACACACAACACACAGCCAGTTAATGATTGACCTGCTTGGCTCAAAGCCATGGTGAATGGGTGAAGTTGAGTTGCGGCTTTGAGCCCTTGTGATGTGGTCTTGTAGGGTTCCTGGCAAGCCAACAATAAATACTGATAATGAATTAAAAGCATATGGGCATACTGGCCAAAGCCTTGACATGCTGATTCTACTCTGTTTATATATGTTGTTGTTGTTATTGATGATTTCCTTTCCAACTTTTTCTCATACATGACGCTGTTAGGACAATGTTGTAGATTATTATATCATGCAAAAAAAGGGAGAAGGATACACCTCCATGAGACAGTCAACAAAAAAAGGAAAAGTCCTTCTGAGTGAAGAACTATCATTAGTGAGTGGCTAAAAAGGCTAAAGAAGCTTGTGGTGTTGGCAGAACAATGTTGGCCAACCATAAAACTAGTGAGAGCGAGCCCAGCTGAAAGTACATCGGAAAATAGCTAAGTGAAAGTCAGAAAAGGTGTCTCAGTGAGCACCAGCAGCAGCTCCAATTGGCAGTGTGCAACTGACCCCACCAACCAAGTTTGATTTAAATAATGCAATTAAATGGCAACAGTGAATACAACTTTTTAAAGCCCTTCAGAACAACATCAAGCTAAATAAACACGCCTACAACTATATCAAGTAAATACAATGATGTAGACTATAGGGGACAAAGCTAAGGACATATTGAATGTTAGGGAACTGAAATGTGGTCCCATTCTTGCCTGATAGAGGATTTCAGCTGCTCAACAGTTCAGGGTCTCCTTTGTTGTATTGTTCATGTCCTGATGCTCCAGATGTTTTCAATGATTGACAGGTCTGGACTGCAGGAGGCCAGTTTATCAGCGGACTCTTCTACTAGAGAACCATGCTGTTGGAATACGTGCAGAATGTGGTTGGACGTTGTTCTGCTGAAATAAACAAGACCTTCCCTGAAAGAGACGTTGTCTGGATGGCAGCATATGTTGCTCCAAAACCTGAATATATCATTCAGCATTAATGCTTCCTTCCAGATGTTCAAGCTACCCATGCCATGTGCACTAATGCATCCTGTACCATCACAGATGCTGGCTTTAGAACTGAGCTGATAACAAGCTGGATGGTCCCTCTCCTCTTTAACCTGGAGGATGCAGCGTCCATGATTTCCAAAAAGAACTCAAAATTTTGATTTGTCAGACCTCAGGACAGTTTTCCACTTCACCTTATATGAGTCCTGATCTGAATCCTATCAAACATATATGAAAATATGTCTTTTGATAGGTGCAGAAGTCCTATTAAGAGCCATCGAAGGATTTTGTTTGCAGTGATTGCCTTTTAAGGTTGTGCAACAACACATTAGGGTCCGATCAATTTTGCCATGTTCACTTGTTTTATTATCTTAAATAGTCTGTTGAATCAAAAACAAAATCAACCTCATTTTTTATTGAATATAGCATAAACAATGATGGCAGCTAATTACTTTAGTCAGTTTTAAATTATTTTAGAGAAAATTATGGGGTTTTCTTTTAATGGAATGATAAAAACAGTTTCATATACAACTATATCTGTTGATGCTGAGGGAACTTTTCCAAATGTAAACTTTGAAATTATAAAGTTCTTCCTCCCACCTGAAGCCAGCTGCATTCAACTTAGCAACGCTCATGGCATACATCAAGGGATTGTTGTCTGTGTAGATGGTAAAATGTGCAGCATAAAACAAGTAGTCTCTAAATGACAACGACTAAATGGCGCCGCGCTAGCGGCAGCCTGTTGCAGCAGCTCCTCCCTGAGTGTGTTGTTATTAGTATTTTTAAGCCTTTCTCCTCTTCGGAGTTGTTTTGTTTTTTCTTTCTCTCGTGTGTTAAGTTAACGGTCAGACAATGGACCGTAATTTTTCCACGTTTCTGGATGGGGGCTCTGTTATTGTTTACTCGCGTGATCAGCTGATTGCGCTGAGTAGACCTCTACTGCTGCTGCCCGGAGCGAGGCCTGAGATCCCCGTTGAACTTCGGAGAAGACGGCGGGGTTACAGAGCTGGAGCTAAGCTGAAGGCGAAGAGGAGGAAATATAAACCAGCGGTACCGGAGATCTTAATGGGGAACGTGAGGTCGTTGGTTAACAAGACGGACGAGCTCGGCGCTGGTAAAGACCCAGAGAGAGTACCGGGAGTGCAGCATCATGTGTTTCACCGAGACATGGCTGCACTCACATCTCCCGGACCACAGCGCGGCCGTACCCGGCTTCAGGACTGTTCGGGGGGACGGAGACGTTGTTCGGAGCGGCAAGAAGAAAGGTGGAGGGATTGCAGTCTATGTGAACGAGAGGTGGTGCAATCCCGACCACGTGTGTGTGAAGGAACGTTTCTGTAGCCCGGACATTGAACTGCTAGCTGTGGGGATGCGTCCTTATTATTTGCCGAGGGAGTTCACGTCCGCCATTGTTATCGCTGTGTACATTCCTCCATCAGCTGACGTAGAGGCAGCAGTGGACACCATCCAGTCCACTGTGTCCAAACTTCAGACTAAGCATCCCGGTGCATTTTTGTTAGTTACTGGAGACTTTAACCAGTCTGGATAAATAAATAAATAATAAAGTACTGCCAACTTTGCACCAGTATGTTAACTGCCCCACCCGGAACAATAAAACTCTGGACCTACTGTATGCTAATGCCATGGATGCATACAGTGCTACTGCCCTTCCCCCCCTTGGTAGATCAGACCACAACCTGGTCCTGCTGACACCAAAGTATGTCCCCCTGGTGCAGAGGCAGCCTGTGACCACCAGGACTGTGAGGAGGTGGACACAGGAGGCTAAAGAAGCCCTGCAGGACTGCTTTGAGTCCACGGACTGGGACGTGCTGTGTGGACCACATGGGGAGGACATCAACAGCAGGACAGACTGTATCACAGAATACATTAAATTCTGTGAACACACCACCGTACCATCCCGGACTGTAAAATGCTTCCCCAACAACAAGCCGTGGATCACCAGTGACCTGAAGGTGCTTCTTAATCAGAAGAAAGCAGCTTTCAGGTCTGGGGACAGGGAGGAGCTCAGGAGAGTGCAGCGCCACCTGAAGGAGAAGATGAGGGAGTGCAAGGACTCCTACAGGAGGAAGCTGGAGGCCAAACTCCAGCAGAACAACGTGAGGGAGGTGTGGACCGGTATGAAGGAGATTACTGGGTTCAAGGGGAGAGAGAGACAACCAGGGGGAACCTGGAGAGGAACAACCAGGGGGAACCTGGAGAGGAACAATCGGGGGGAACCTGGAGAGGAACAACCAGGGGGAACCTGGAGAGGAACAACCAGGGGGAACCTGGAGAGAGACAACCAGGGGGAAGCTGGAGAGGTCAAATGAACTAAACTGTTTCTTCAACAGGTTTAGTTCACCGCCCTCATCTGTCTCCTCCACACCTCACACCTCCCAAACACCTCTGCTGCTCCCCCCTCTGCGCCCCCTGGTGAACTGCATAGAGCCCTCAATCTCAAAGGGCTCTTCCTCCATCGACACCTCGACCCCCCCCCCCCCTCACCCCCCTCTCTGTGACAACTGGCCAGGTTAGGAGACAGCTGGAGAGACTCCACCAGCGCAAGGCTGCAGGACCTGACTGCATCAGCCCCGGGGTCCTGAAGACCTGCGCCGTCCAGCTGGCTGAGGTCCTACAACACCTCTTCAACCTGAGCCTGAAGCAGGAGGAGGTCCCGGTGCTGTGGAAGACGTCCTGCCTGGTTCCAGTCCCCAAGAAGACGGCTCCATCTGGCCTCAACGACTACCGACCGGTTGCCCTCACATCTCATGTGATGAAGGTGCTGGAGAGGCTGATCTTGGCCCACCTCAGGCTGCTGGTGAAATCTTCTCTGGACCCTCTACAATTTGCGTACCAGCCTCATGTGGGAGTGGACGATGCCATCATCTACCTGCTGCAACGAGCTCAGTCTCACCTGGATGGAACCGGTGACTCTGTGAGAATCACTTTCTTTGATTTCTCCAGTGCATTCAACACCATCCAACCACTGCTGCTGAGTGAGAAGCTGCAGGTGGTGGGGGTGGACACGTCCACCGTCTCCTGGATCACTGACTACCTGACAGGCAGACCACAGTTTGTCCGTCTGGGCAGTGTGCTGTCTGATACCGTGGTCAGTGGTACTGGAGCTCCACAGGGAACTGTTCTGTCCCCCTTCCTGTTCACCTTATACACAACTGACTTCCACTACAACTCAGAGTCAAGACATCTGCAGAAGTTCTCTGATGACTCTGCAGTGGACGGTGTATAAGGGATGGACGGGAGGATGAGGACAGGGCAGTAGTGGAGGACTTTGTGGAGTGGGCGGGAAGAAATCACCTGCTCCTGAACGTGGCCAAGACCAGAGAGATGGTGGTCGACTTCAGGAGGAAGACGACGGCTCCACAACCGCTGAGAGTTCTGGGAGAGGAGGTGGACATGGTGGAGGAGTACAAGTACCTGGTGTCTCCATGACAACAGACTGAACTGGAAGACCAACATCAACGCTGTCTACAAGAAGGGGATGAGTCGACTCTTTTTCTTGAGGAAACTTCGATCCTTCAATGTGTGCAGCGAGATGTTGGAGATGTTCTACCATCTGTTGTGGCCAGTGCATTGTACTTCACTGTGGTCTGCTGGGGGAGCAGCATTGGAGCCGGTGACACCAACAAACTTAACAAACTGGTTAACAAGGCCGGCTCCATCATCGGCTACAAACTGGACAGTCTGGAAAAGGTGGTGGAGAGGAGGACGCTGAACAAACTATTGTCCATATTGGATTATCCTGTCCACCCTCTCCACCACCTGCTGCAAGGACAGCGGAGCACTTTCTCTAAAAGATTCCTCCAGCTCCGCTGTCACAAGGACAGATACAGGAGATCATTCCTGATACAGGAGATCATTCCAGATACAGGAGATCATTCCTGATACAGGAGATCATTCCTGCCCACTGCAATAAGACTGTACAATAACTCACCTCTGGCAAAATCCATCACAGTACAATAACACTGTTGACTGTGTTTCTTGGTTTGTTTGTATATATATATATATATATATATATATACTGTACTGTATATATATATACATATATATATATATATGTTGACTGTGTTTCTTGGTTTGTTTGTATATAATATATATAGATATATAATGTACTGTATAAACTGTGCATTTTATATTTATATTTTTTACTGCTATTTACTGCTATTTTATTGCTTTTCTATTATTCTATTCTATTCTATTATTTTATTCTATTATTTCTATTATTATCTTATTGCTTCTGTATGCTGCTGTAGCGAAAAAATTTTCCCCTCTGGGATTAATAAAGTAAATACCTACCTACCTACCTACCTAAAGTTCTCAAAAACTGTCAAAGTGGGGCTAAAATCTCTTGTTTGTGGAGTCTGTAATTGCTTCCAGCTGAAGTTCTCCGGTCGTATCAAGTCACTCTGAGCTTCCCATTCTGGTAGTAATAAAGGACAGCTCCAAGTCTTTTATCGGAAACCTCCGTGTGGAGCACGAAAGAAAGCTTGGACTCTGGATCGGCGAGAACAGATTCACTTAAATGCCAATGAGCTTAAACAGTCTTCTGGTATTTCTCAGTTCTGGATGGTACCTGTGTTTTCTTTCCTTTCTGTCCACAGTGCCTCCCCTGAGCAGTCGTTGCTCAGAAAGCCCACAATCCTCCGCACATCTCCATCAGTGGCAGGTGATTCTGTCCTGGAATACAAGCCTCATCTTGAAAGGTCAGCCATGTGTCATGACCCCCTCAGCTATGAACCCCTGGTAGTACAGCCTTCCTTGGTCTTTAATGGAGAACCAGTGGTACCCAAACAAAGTATCTGCGGGTGTCTTGGATTCTCAGCAAGAGTTGCCATACTGGAACATCGGCTAGTTCAGGAGACAACAATCAGTAGAGTCTGAGATTCTAATCTATTTTCTGCATGCTGACTACAGTTTCTAAGTAAGGGGATCTGGACTTCATGATCCATTCCTTGCCTTGTACTCCTTCACCTCCTTGTGAGGAGATTTTGGGATGAAGAAATATATTTTTTGGATTTTGGTGCTGTCCTTAAGGGTGATGGACATTTCCAAGCAGATGCGGCTGACTCCTCTTTAAACGTTTTCTGATGAATCTTCAACTATTCCTCACTGGTGTGTCCCATGCCCAACTACAGCTTTTGCTATGCTGAGTTAAAAGGAAATCCTCCCAGTTGACTTCCTGGGCAACACCAGTCTCCGTCAGGTTCAGCTCCTCAGTGTGTACAGTTTGGGATATTGGCTCAATATTGGCACTATCTTCAGCAAAAAAATCAAGGAAATCTTGTCATACCTTGTTTGGACTATGTAATCTGTTTTATATTAAAATCCTCTACCTTTAGTGTTAGGGTCATGTGTGCTTTATTTCCTGCCATTACTAAGTTTCCCTCTGGTTTCTGTACCAACCTGTGCCTTGTTTTCCTATCATATAAGCTGTGTATATATATAGTTGCCAGATAGTTATGTTGCAGTGTGTTTGCAAGTGCCTGAGTCTACCTGAGTTCACTTATTTATCTACTCATTTATTTCCATTTGCGGTTTTGGACATTGAGTATTTCTGTTTTCTGCTCCAGTCAGCATCGTCTGTCTTTGGTTGGTTGGTTATTTCTTGTAACCCAGCTTTTACGTAAGTAAAGCTAACTTTGCTTTAACTTACTGCCTCAGTGTCAGGCATTTGGGTCCTTCACCTTCTTGTAATCCATAACAGACACAATTCAGTCTTTCACGTAAAGTCATATGCACTTTATGGCCATTGAAAAAACCTCAACTTCAACACTACTTCCTGCAATGGCTGTAACCATGAATCCTGTGTGGCACATTTTGTCTAATCCATAGCTATTAATTGATACAATGATACAAAATGCACTATGATACAAAAATATAATATTGAATTAAAGAGATTGTTTAGTTTACTGATAAAGTGTTCATTTTTATTTTGATATTATTTATATACCTTTTTGTAGTGAAGACATCTTCAACACCAGCAGTATTTCAGTTGGTTTGTCACTTGTCCCCACATCCCCCATTTGCAAACAAACAAAGACATTGTTGAAAGGCTAAAAGAAACCACTTCACGACACAAGTGCCCAGACCTGACGCTGCGACATCCTGAGCACCAGTAAAACCTTAGTCAGAACAAAACCAAACAGGTGAATCATTTCATGGATGATATAATGATGTGGAATGATAACTGATAATTATAGATGTCTATATCAAGGGAATTTATGGAAAGAAGAACAACATTGTGTTCCTATCCAGCAATAAATAAACTATCGAACAGTTTTTAGTAACTGCGTGTGCAAACTTATAAAGACATTAGAGGAAGTTATTTTCTGTCTTGACCACAGACCAGTGAAAACACTGATACTAGTTTAATCTGTGTGTGTCCAGTACGCAGATATATATATACATATACAATGCCTATAAAAAGTATTCACACCCTTGGATGTTTCACCCTTTTGTTGCTTTTATACATGAAATCATGGTCAATATAATTTAGCTTTTTTGACAAGACTTTCCAAAAAAAGCTTCTTTTATGTCAAAGTGAAAACAGATTTTTACAAACAAATGTCAATTAATTAAAAATATATAGTGTAAAATAAGTGTTTGCATAAATATTCACCCCCTTTAAAGTGATTGATCTAATTCAACAGAGGTCCAGCGAGTTGATTCCAGCAGTGTCACAATAAACATGTATATATATATATATATATATATATATATATATATATATATATATATGTATATATATGTGTATATTTATATATATGTATATATATATGTGTATATATGTATAGGTCTATATATACATATATATAGACCTATACATATATATATATATATATATATATATATACACAGAAAATAACTTCCTCTAATGTCTTTATAAGTTTCTCTGAATTAAAATTACAATCAAATTTCCTTTTAGGCCTTGATGTCCTAATTGCTTGTGTCCTTTTCTGCCTGTGGACCTCTGTCTAGCATCTTTCCCTGATATAAGGCTATAATTCAAGTAGAATCAATGGAGAGATCATTTTGGGGAACCCTGTTGCCATGGCGCCACAGTTCAGGTGTGAATGTTTTCCCTCAGACGCCTCAGACTCTGTGTTGACAGTCTGACCCTGGGGGACGGACTCACGGGGCACAACCCCACAAATTTCAAAGAAAACCCACTAGCTTGTGCACCAGGAAAGAGACATGATTTTCAATATTTGAATAGTCTCTAAAATTTTAAAATCAATCAAAGAATATGCAACTACCGTTCTTCCTTATTCGCCCTGGTTTTACTGGCACCTGTTTGAAATGTGTTACTCCCACTACAGTCGATTAATCATAAAAATGGGAAGTTCAGGATTTGGGAGGAATAGATTTACTCTGTGCAGCCAGTAGCTGGTTCGTTTACAAAGCTTGTAAACCGGTGGAAATGTGTTTGACTACAAAGCTCTCAAATTAACACATTTTACCTCATTTGTTTCGTTAATACCAAGTATAGTAGCAGCATTTCACAGTTTGGATGTGGATTTCTTGGGTAAATTGTCCTTTTTGTGCTAAACTAAGCTCACTACCTACTACATGCAACTTCATATTTTAACAACATACCTTTGGTACCAATCCTTTAATCTAATTTCTCACCAGAAAGAAAACAAGCATTTTACCCAAAATATCAAACTTCCTTTAATTATATCTCGATACTCCAATATACTCGCCTCTTATTACACACCATGAGATTAGCTCCTACATACTGAGACTGAAAATGTTGTTGTTGATTTCATATTGAATTTCTAATTAAACCGGTCTTCTGAGAAGACGGAGACTGAGAGTCAGACCACCTTTGACCCCATTTATTCTGCTGTTTTGGAGAACCTTCGAAAGGCACTTTTAAGAAAAGCCACACAATGACTAACCATTAGAGTATTCTATTAAGGGACAATAATAGCCATACTATGAAAGAGGTTGTTGGATGTTTGAATAAAGAGAAAATATTGACAGAGAGAGACAGAGAGCACTTTACCTTCACAGCTCAGTGAATGGAAGTGGAATTCAGAAATTAGCGTGCAACAGCAATCGTCACAATAGTAAAAGGTAATTTAACGAACAGTGAACATTATGCAAGGACCCACTGATAGGACTCATTTTGCAAAGTGATGGATTCATGGACAGTCACACAAGAAGATGGATGGACAAACAAATGGATAAATCTAAGGTTGTATGTAGATGTTGTAGAAGCAGATGCTGTCTGCAGCCTCTGTTGATAGACGCCCTCTCGCTCTTCACCTCTCACTAATAAAGACCTTCCCCCCTACGATCACTCAAGTCACCTGCAAAACCTCTGCCCATGTTTTGTTTCAATTCAGCTCCCTTCACATCCACACAACGTCAAATGACTGCAGAGTTCAGTGTTCAAGTTAACCACGGCAGCACGGTGAGCGTTTCTTTTTGTCGTTATTTTAATGACCTTCACAGAGTAAATAACAGCAGGCTTGTTCAGTGTGAAAAGAGGCCTCGACGTGACACCAAAGTCACACCTACATTATTTCTTCATCTTTCAGTGGCTTTAAAACACTTTCGATGGCAGAAAAAGCTATGAAGCACAAATTAAACACAAGCTGTTACATATCCTGTGTGTGTAGTGGGTCGACTGTGTTGTGTTGTGTAGAAGGTAAGACATCCAAGGACGGCGGTTAACCTTATTGTTGTTTCGTTTGGTCTTATACGTTTCTTCTTGTCCACTTTACTCTGTTCTCGTGGTTTAGGCTTGTCAATATCTTTTCCTGGTCCTGTGGTCCTCTGGTCCTCTGGTCCTCTGTCTGTCCTGAGTTTTATCATTTTCTGTTTTATTTTGGTAACTCAATTTGTGTCATGTTTTTGTTGTCTTAACTTCCTGTCCTCTCGTCTTCCCACCTGTCTGATTGGCTGCCCCGCCCTGATTGTTTCCACCTGTATCCAAGTGTCTTCCGGCCCTCTTGTGTATTGAACCTGTGTCTTTGCCAATTTCTCGCAGATCTCAGCTCTTCGTTCCAAAGTTTTTGTCTTGTCACTGAATGTATGACATGTCCCTGTATATTTGTGGATCTGTTTTTACCTGTCCTGTCTCTCTACTGTTGCCTGTGTGGGTTAACTCTCGGGTTTTGGACTTATTTGGAATGTACCTGTGACTCTGAGCTTGGATTTCCCTTTTGATTCCTCTGTTCAAGATCATTAAGCTGAACTGCCTGTCTGAGAGTCATGTGTTTGACTCTGTAATCTGTACACATGACAACAAGCGGGGGCAACTGTAGTTGTAAATGTGGAGAAACAAAATATTCAGGGCATTACTACTTTATTAATTAGACACACTAACAGTCTCAAGAGTGCAATCTGGTGTAGCAAGCAGGAGCCTGCCACATGTGGTGATGCACTTCTCTAATGGGCAAATTTCTGCATGAAAACTGCAAAAATGTCAATCAATTGACTTTACACTTGTTTAAAGCATCTTAAAATCACATTTATAGGAATGATACAGACAATAAAAAGAGCAAGAAAGATGCACAACAATCCCGAGGGAATATCCAAGAGAGGAAGTAAAGTTGTGACAAGTAGTTTGTAAAATAAAGTGATCGCAGCTCTTCCTTCTGTAACACAAAATATAACATTTACATTACAAAAGACAAATTACCAAAAGGTCTTTTCATGATTTTTTTTTTTTAATACCATAAAAGCAAGTTCAGAACATATTAGCAACTGTTTCATGTACATTGAAAAAAACAGGGACTACAACACTGGTCAACCTGAAGCCTCCAAAATAAAAGTCTCTGCTTTAACCATAAAGATTTTACAGGGATATATAACAACTTTATCATAACGGAACATCTCACTACTACGTACTGACTGATGTACTGATTGAAATAGAAGCTTATCTCTTACGTCAGAAACATTTGAGACAGACAGTGTAATGTATGTGGTTATAAACCAAGTTATGACTTGCCAGTGGCACTAAGTGAAATATCAGAAGATCACCAAAGCTACTTCAATTCATCTTGAGGGGAACATGAATGTCTGTACCACATGGCAATCCATCCAGTAGTTGAAGAAATAATTAATTCTTTAATAATTCAAACAAAAATGATATATTTCCCTGGATAAAGTAAAGGTACTACTCAGAGATAAGTGAGGGGATTTAGCAAAGTGAGTTATATCCACCGTCCAGGGACCATTAATGGTTTTACCAAATTTCATACCAATCCACCCAACAGTATTAAGATATTTTATTTAGAAGTGGTGCATCAATCAACATTGCTTTCCCCTTTTTTCTCTTTAGTAGATTTGGATTTTTTTTTTTTCCTTAGCAGTTAGAGCGTTGCAGGGGCATCAAATCTATGTAGATGTACCCTTGTATCCTTGCTGTTAATTACAGTTTTGGGTGGTGAAAATGAAAACACCAGAGTGTAAATGGTTGTTTTCTACATAAGAAGGTTTGTCTTCTGCTAGGTGCAGAGAGCTGAGCAGGTGCAGTCTTCTCGCCCCTGGTCGAATCTCTGGGCTACGTCTCCACACAGTATTGTGTTGGACCTTTGTGTCCAGTCTTAATGATGGGCCTCTCAGCCCCTGTGCACAAACATCCACCTTCAGGCTAGCCACTATATTACTTTTACAACAATGACACTTCGATAATCACTGCCCTGCCTTCCTTCCCCTGGGTTCAAATAGAAACCTGCTTTTTGGGTTGGCTCAAGTGGCTCTTTCCTTAGAGTGTTAAGAGTAAACATGCACATCCTTCAAGATCTCTGTAACCACTAATCATCCTCTAGAGTACAATATAGGTTTTAGTTATAGCTACTAAGAAGTGGTCAGTCTCTGCAAGGCCTCAGAACAAGACTATGAGGGAACTCAAAGATGGATGTGATTACTGCCTTTTACCATCGCACACTTACACTGGCTATAGCAAAACCATATAATGGTGCAATATTCTTTCTTTGGAGGTGCTAAGTGCTGACACTGTTGATGAATACAGACAAGCGCATACAATATGGAAATATCTGACCTTAAAAGTAATAATAATCTGGAATATTTAAATTTTAATAAATGTCTGTTAAATCAGCAAATAAAGTGGCACACGGATAAAGGTTTTTGCACAAAATGCATTTTTTAACTCCACCATGTGTAAAACGGTATACTTACAAGAGTTTTTAGTAAATAGTTAATGTGGCACAACAAGCAAAGTAAAGATAAATGCTAATGTACAGTATATGTACAGTATATATATTATAAAAAATACAATTCATAATCACATCACAATTGGAGGAGAATCTGCTGTCATATTTGTACAATAAAGCATGCTTGGATTCTCCAACAGCTGAGGTAACCATGCACACTTCAGAGGATGAAGTCCTTTTTAAGGCTAAGTGTACCAAGAAGTTTAAGTGGCTATAATCAATATTTTTACATGGGGCTGTTTCAACCCAGCAGAGGGGAAACCCAGTTGCAAAAAGATCATAAGTGTTCTCTGTTGGTAAAATGCTACTTTATTTAGAAAGGTTCACCCAGTGAGCACAAGGCCCCTCTAAAAAAGGTAAAAACAATTGTTCATACTAAAAGACCGACACCTCCATCCAAACTTCACTCAAGAGGAAACTGACATATTTCACTGGAGGTTCGGGCTCCCGGGACTATTATTCGGCCTCCAGGGGCTGATGGTGTTAAATTAGCTTGGGCAGAGGTAAATAAAATAATATTTAACTCTTCCAATGGTATTATGAGAATCACTGTCTACTGTCGGAAGCAGTTCAATGGTAAATGACAAAAACCTGTCACATCAAACACTGACATTAATTAAATGTCAAAGTGAACAAAAACAATCTAATGTAGTGAAATCAGGTGCTGGAACAATGTTGAGGAGCTCCAGACACAATTTATTTATAAACTGATGTTGTGGTATTAATAATTAAACTGATGCTGTTGTGTTAATAAATAAAGTGATGTTGTGGTGTTAATAAATAAAGTGATGTTGTGGTGTTAATAAATAAATTGATGTTGTGGCGGGAGCTTTGTGTGTGATTAATTTACTTTTTGATCATTAATTATATCACCTAAGCTGCCATGTATAACTTGCCCAAACCTTTTGTACATAAATGATGAAGTGTCACACTCCGCTGTCTGGATTACGAAGCAAGACATCTTCACCAACACACCTCATGTTGCATTGTTCCGCCCGTCTCTTCGAATGTTCATCCACAAAAATCTTAACTCAGAGAAAAGTCCCTTGTGATGTACAGAAATACCAATGTGTCTCCATCTGTCCTGCGCCTGCATTGCGCCTGCATTGCACTAGCCACAAAAAAGTTGTCCAGCTCTCTCCTGGATGTGTAAATAGTGAAGTATGCTCACGCATCCTGTGCTGTCATGTCAACAGAAAAATATATATTTTTTCTTTCTTGGATTTACAGCTTGTTTTTCTGTCCTATCAGTTCCTGCAGGTTTTTAAGTTCCAATAATCACTACAGATATTTGACATTAATGAACTGAAGTAGGCTCATTTGAATTGAGATGTTGGAGGTTTTCCAACATTTGTTTTCAAGAGTTTAAGAAGCAGTGGCTGATCAGAATGTGGTTCATTGTTTTGGTTGGGTGATTAATGACTACAGGCTTTAAGGAAACACACTTGATGGCAGAAAAGAAATGTTAACAGTTGTTAACTGGCACCAAAGAGTTTGTAATACAGCTAAATGCAAACATGTGTTTCAATTTCTCTCTCTACTTGTTGTTAGGTGTTACTGTTCCCAATGTGCATGCACTTTGTTTGGGAAAATACTTTAATTTGAAATGAAGATCTGACAGTTTAACTGACCGTGGACAGTTGAGTCAGAGAAACAGGGTGAATCCAGTGTTAAGTTGTTACCTACAAGACTGGACATCCAGAACACCTCGTAGCCTCTCATCACCACATTAGTGCTATCAGACAGAGAAAACACGACGGGGACTGCGCACACATATGGACCCAGCCACCATTGATTTTTTAGTTAATGTATCACTGATGGCTCAGCACAGAGTAAACAACTAAATGCATTCATCAGGGTGTCCAACGCATCATGCATTAAAAGTATACTGAAGGATTTTGGGGCCTCAATGAAAGAATAAAGCGTCGGCAATGCCGTCACGTGGCTTTAAAAGTTACTTACTTTCATATTCAATCTTAATTATGATGCTCCAACTTTGTTTTAAAATGACTATGATTATGCTGAAACCAAATCGTGACTCCTAAAAAGAAGAGGACGTGTACGTCCTCTTCTTTTTAGAAGCTGTTGTCCTTGAAGAAAAGGGGAGCTGGAAAATCTTAAATCTGCCAACTGTTGTCTGTTAAACACTGAAGCTTGTTCCAACCAGACTGAACTAGCTGAGCAGTTTAGTGTTTCTATGTTCTGTATTTATTCAGTTGGAGACTAGAAATCCTCTCTGTTGCTAGGTGGTTGCTAAGGGTCGGACTACTTCCTGGAGTAGGAAACATTGCATATGTTACATGAATCTATTGACGTGACTAATTGTTTTCCAGTTCTTAGTCACACCCCATGTGTTGCCATGGAAACAGAGATCAATCTAACAAAAAGTTTTATATTTTGAGAGTGAATTGCTCCACAATATGAACACATTTCGATTACATATTTTATTTAGCTGTCAACTTGTATAATCACAATATCTCAAGCGCATCTGTCCTGACTGCATCACTGTGGTGCCAATAAAGACTTTAAAGCGCACCCTCTCGTGTAATATTGCTTAATAATGAACACTAAATGAAGAGTTTGACGCCTTAATAAACTCTCGTGCAACACACCTGGGAGGAAGCTTTTCCCATAAATCATTGCCATGCATCATCAGAAGGGCAAAAGATGTTGTCCTAGTATTCATTGCAGCTTGAGGATGATTCATAGTGATTTTGATGTCAGATTTTATTGACTCCAAATAATGCAGTTGTTATCGTAGAGACACTCTATTTCCATATGTTCCTTTTGTGCTTCTAGACTTCAGCAGTAAATTTCTGTAGGTTTGCAAACAGGCAGATGAAGCTGTGTACAGTCCATTGTCAGTGACAAACACCTACACATTTACTGTCTTGTCTCGATGCACAAAGCCCATCACAGGGCCGGGATAAGCGGGAGGTCTGTCACTCTTTCTCCCTCTGTTTCTCCTTTCCTCTTTCTTTTCTGGCCTCTCAAACGGAGAGAACTGAGTTTCCCTCTGACAGACCAAACAGCCAGCGACAAAAAAAACGCCCACTAACACTCCCGAGCATGGCTAATGTGACAGGCGAGGCTGCTTTTCATTCACTCACTAACACACACACACAGACACACACACACAGACACACACACACACACACACACACACACACACACACACACACACACACACACACACACACACACACACACACACACACACACACACGCACACACACACACACACACACACACACACTAGCACACACACACACACACTAGCACACTTCCATGCATACACAAGCATATACAAATGGAGTCACAATTACCCTCACACACAACACCCCAGTGGCACTCAAAGCCCCTTTAACACATGCTTTCACTGCAGTTGATAATGTGACAAGAAGCTGATGGGAACCCCTCCCACACCACAGCCCTTTACTCACGTCATTCTCATTGTTCGCTGGGTGTTTGCTCACAAGTTTGTCCAGAACACAAACGCAGGCTGTTTTCTAGCCGTTTCTTCAGTGAGTTTCTACAGTTCCATCAGTTTTCTGCATGGAAGCTCCTTATATGCCAGTTTCCATAAAGATATAGCATTCAATATCTAAACTTTCTTTTCATGTATGAGCATTCTACACTCCTGCTTCCCATGCTTCACAGTAAGTGGTTCATTTATCATTTATTTAACTACAAGTGTACACCACCATTATGAGAAGTTCTCACTGGGCTAAGATTCATTATATATCTGTGTATATGAACCCTTTAAGCCCTAGAGGCCCCCAATTGGGGGCCAATGACTAAACTATTATTAAAATATGGACATATATACTGATATTTACACATCTGAACAAATCTCACAAATGTTCCCTTTATTATTAAAAATATTTGTTTTAAATATTCTTTAATGTGGTTGCAGAGATATACTCTTTTTGCAATTTTTGAGCAGAAGCCTAAAAAATTGGTGTTTTTAATGTGTTAAAGAGGGATGAGATTTCACGTTCTTTAAGACCTCCCTCAATTATTTTCAGTTATATTTATATAATAGTTATTTCATGGCATTGAACACAGTGAAGTCTTTACAACAGAACTTTAAAAAACTCTCTTTTAACAGAACAAAACATCCAACAGAAGGAAGGAAAAACTCTCTTTAACAGATGAAACCTCCAACAGAAGGAAAAATTATCTTTTAACAGAAGAAACCTCCAACAGAAGGAAAAACTCTCTTTAACAGAAGAAACCTCCAACAGAAGGAAAAACTCTCTTTTAACATGAAGAAACCTCCAACAGAAGGAAAAATTCTCTTTTAATAGAAGAAACCTCCAACAGAAGGAAAAACTCTCTTTTAACAGAAGAAACCTCCAACAGAAGGAAAAACTCTCTTTTAACATGAAGAAACCTCCAACAGAAGGAAAAACTCTCTTTTAACAGAAGAAACCTCCAACAGAAGGAAAAATTCTCTTTTAACAGAAGAAACCTCCAGCAGAAGGAAAAATTCTCTTTTAACAGAAGAAACCTCCAACAGAAGGAAAAACTCTCTTTTAACATGAAGAAACCTCCAACAGAAGGAAAAACTCTCTTTTAACAGAAGAAACCTCCAACAGAAGGAAAAATTCTCTTTTAACAGAAGAAACCTCCAACAGAAGGAAAAACTCTCTTTTAACAGAAGAAACCTCCAACAGAAGGAAAAACTCTCTTTTAACATGAAGAAACCTCCAACAGAAGGAAAAACTCTCTTTTAACAGAAGAAACCTCCAACAGAAGGAAAAATTCTCTTTTAACAGAAGAAACCTCCAGCAGAAGGAAAAACTCCCTTTTAACAGAAGAAACCTCCAACAGAAGGAAAAACTCTCTTTTAATAGAAGAAACCTCCAACAGAAGGAAAAACTCTCTTTTAACAGAAGAAACCTCCAACAGAAGGAAAAACTCTCTTTTAACATGAAGAAACCTCCAACAGAAGGAAAAACTCTCTTTTAACAGAAGAAACCTCCAACAGAAGGAAAAATTCTCTTTTAATAGAAGAAACCTCCAACAGAAGGAAAAACTCTCTTTTAACAGAAGAAACCTCCAACAGAAGGAAAAATTCTCTTTTAATAGAAGAAACCTCCAGCAGAAGGAAAAATTATCTTTTAACAGAAGAAACCTCCAACAGAAGGAAAAACTCTCTTTAACAGAAGAAACCTCCAACAGAAGGAAAAACTCTCTTTTAACATGAAGAAACCTCCAACAGAAGGAAAAATTATCTTTTAACAGAAGAAACCTCCAACAGAAGGAAAAATTATCTTTTAACAGAAGAAACCTCCAACAGAAGGAAAAACTCTCTTTTAACAGAAGAAACCTCCAACAGAACCAGATTGATAGGTGGGCAGCCATCTGGACTTTGGCCGGTTGGGGTGAGGAGAGAGCAACGATAGAAAAGGACAGCATAGAGATCCAAGACATCTTTCATATATTGAAAGAATATTTAAACTGCAAAGAGTGTGATGGAGTGACTTCAGACCAGTGGAAGGATGAACTGGTTGTCGTGGCAGATGGAAGCAGGTTTGATGAAGTTGCAGGGGAACAGGGAGGCAGACGAGGATCCTTGACATGCGGTTAGTCAAAGTCTCTCAAGAAATGATGCTAAGCTCTAAGTGGACCATCCAGTATAGTCCACTTTCATTCATTGGGTCTCAAACACTGCTGTTTTGTAGAAGAGATATCTACAAGGTATCCCAGGTGTCCATCCATGTTGGTGCCATGACTACCTGATTGAAAGAAGCAAGTCAGCTGATGGAGTATAAAGAGTTACTCATAGACAGGAGGTTGAGGGTTTAAACACATTCTTTCACCCTGGAGACCACTGTTCAATTCTGTGAGGAAGTCAATATGGACTTATTTTAAGTGACCGAGTACGTGAATTTACTTATGTTGTAACCAAGCAGCAACCAGCTGTGATGTCACTCGTTATGAAGCCTCCAGTTCAGATTCTGTCCGTCACCATCTTTGCTAGTTCGGAGCGGTTTGGAGCAGGAAGTGACCATATTTGGACGAGCTGGGGGAGGAGCCAGCGGTGGATCTGTATGCACCACAGGCCTGTCAATCAAACAGACACGCCCCCCCCCCCCCCCCCCCAAAACAGGTCTTTTTGAATCTTCTTTTCTAATGAATGAGGGATTATTTTCAGATGGACCTCCAGAAAACTAATAAGAAGGAGGAGGAGAGGAGGGGGGGGGGGGGGAGGGGAGGAGGAGGAGTGAACAGGCTGGGATGTAGGGTTGGACCATGTCCTGGATGTAGACTGGACCTGATCTGTTCGCAGCACGGTACGCAAGTACCAATGTTTTGAAACTGATGCTGGCAGCTACTGGTAACCAGTGAAGGGAGCGGAGGAGGAAGAGGAGGAAGAGGAGGAGGAGGAGGAGGAGGAGGAGTGTGAGTGAATTTCGGGAGGTTAAAGACCAGTTGAGCTGCTGCATTCTGGATGAGCTGCAGAGGTCGGATGGTACTAACAGGTAGACCTGCCAGGAGGGAGTTACAGTAGTCTAGATGTGAGATGACCAGAACCTGGACCAGAGCCTGGATCAGAACCTGGACCAGAGCCTGGACCAGAGCCTGGACCAGAGCCTGGACCAGAACCTGGACCAGAACCTGCACCTCCTTCTGAGTGAGAAGAGGACGTATTCTCCTGATGTTGTGCAGCATGTATCTACAGGAACGTGTTGTTGCAGTGATGTTGGCAGTAAGAGAGAGTTGACTGTGGAGTGTCTCCGAGGTTCTTATCAGTCAGGGTCGGGATAACAGAGTTGTTGAAGGTAGTAGTCAGGTCGAGGGTGGGAGAGTCTTTCTCTGGAAGGAAGAGCAGGTCGGTCTTGTGGAGGTTGATTTCCAGGTGGTGTGAGGACATCCATGCGTTTATGGAGGGCTTTGACATAAGAGCTGTGTTTAACGCTCCAGGATGATGAAGATGATGGGCTGGTTGGAAATTGTTTCTATTGAAGTACATTTCGATATGTATATGTTGACTGACAATGTATTTCACAACAATATTCCTGTCTTGCAGTACCATATCAACATGTTCTCTTTTTCTGATGCTAACCAATGTGCTTTAGTTGTGTAAACTAGTGCTTTAAACGGGCCTGTACTTACTCGCACCGTTACTTCTGAATTTTACCGTTTGGTGGTGTACCTGGACTGACTTCTCATGAGGTGATGGCACTTTTTTCTGCCCTCTCCCCATCAGGTTATCTCAATGATTAATTTTGGTCTTCAATAAGCTGCATTTCTTGAGGGTCATGTGACGCTCACCTGTTAGCGTTTTACCTGCTGTTCTCTGTCGGAGGCCAGTCTAAGTAATATTACTTTCATTTAAAAATGTTAGCCTGTTTCCAAAAGGCCATGAACAGTCAGACAATGATATAACAGTGCTTCGAAAGTCAAATCCTACCTAACCACTACTAAATTCAGGTTTATAATGTAAGCTTTTTCATAGGGTTGGCTGATGTAACAAATAGATATGCTATTGGCAATAAACTAAATCAATGACTGATAAAGTGTTTGAACAATCAAAACTTTGCTATCAATACCTGCAACTGAACTCACAATATAGGGCAGTGAACATGGGCCTGCACAATGCCTTAATTTAAGATCCCTTCAAAACAAAAGGTTTGAACTGTATTCATACGGCAGGTCGTGAACCTGCTTTGGTTAAACATAAGAAATTATGCAAACAGATTTGGTTGTGTGTATTTATTTATTTTCCACTGCAGTTTTCTGCTTACAGCTTTGGGAATTCAATTTTAAAGAGCCATCATAACATCTCTTTTCTGACTGGAACATTTCACAGTGAGGTCTGTGGATTATTCCAGAATAACCACACGAGAAATATATACAAATCTTGGATGGATCAAATCTAAATAATCTACATGGATACATCCCATTCGAAGGAAGGAAGTATGAGGTTTTGATTTCAGTTGAACTGACCCTTCAGAGACTGTTTTCCTGTGAAGACTCTACATCATTTGTGTGTGACAGTGCGCCGGCCGCCCCGGCAGACTGCTGCAGTCCTAATGGTCATCACAGCTCCATTTATGTGACCGCCGGCATATTGAAGCTGAGTAAATCGGATGTTCCGGGCTTGACCTCTGCTGCCCTGACCTTCATCTGCTTCTCTGACCACAAGCTTTAAATCAGCCACCTCGCTCCATTCACAACACTGACCAAAGGGCCCCAAAGAAAAGGCCAGCAAGCCCATTCACAGCGCAGGACCGTGGGCCATGAGAAAGGACAGCGGCAGCCGGGTCAAGCCAGGCTCTTTGTAGGAGCCGGACCTAAAGACACAGCAAGCACTAAGAGCACAAACACCACCATTCACTGGGTGGAGCCTGATGGCAGAAAACACACGAGGTGTTTAAAGAGTCATACAAAGGCAACACCTCCCTAATCAGGACGTGGACTTAACATGTTGTGAATGATGTCTTCACTTGGTCACACGAGATCCATCTCTTTGTAGTCAAATACAGAAGATTATTAGGTTTTCCTCAAGACGTTGTTTACACTGTTCTCTGACTTCTGAGTGACGAGATGGTAAATGGTCTGTACTTGTATAGTTTTATCACCTTTCGGTCTCAAAGCACTTTAACATGGTTTTTCCATTCATCCATTCACACACTAATGAGACAGATCACCATGCAAGGTGCTGCCATCAGGAGCTCATTCACACACCGACGGTTCACCATCAGGAGCAACTTAGGGTTCAGTGTCTTGCTCAAGGACACTTAGGCATGTGGACAGGAGGAGCTGGGGATTGAACGACCAACTTTCTGATTAGTGTGCAACCCACTCTACCGTCTGAGCCACAGCCTCCCAAAAACAAGATCAACATGGAGTAACCCTTCATTTGTAGTCGTGTAGCGGTTATCACTGTCGCCTGACAGCAAGACCTGCTGGTCGAGCCGTTTGCTGTGGAGTTTATGAGCTCTTCCTGCTCCTGGGAGGGTTTTCTCCAGCTTCCTTCCACAGTCCAAATGTTGACTGGTGATACAAAATTGTCCGTAAGTGTAAATGTCCTTCAAGCCCTGTGATGACTAGTAACTAAGGATGGGTACAGTTAGGATTTGATCAATACTGATACCGATACCACATCACTTTTATAGCTTACTGGAGCAGCGACACTGCTGAACTTTGAGGTTGGACGTGGGAACCTCTGCGTCTGTCCGTCTGTATGTGACGGACCTTCACTGGATGTCTCGGCAGATTGTTTGTGTTTCAGCCGCACATGCAAAAGACTCGTTGCCACAAGAGCGATTGTCAGCATCGTCTGTTGTAAAGATCAACGATGCTTTTAACGTTTATTCTCTCCGCTGTCAGAGCAGGTGAGTGTCTGAGGAGCTGCACGCTGCAGCAGGTGATTGACAGCTGTCTCCCTTCACACTGAGGTTCAGACACACACCTCTCCTCTGGGCCCGGAACAGTCAAAGTGGATTAATGTCTTAATCAGTAATGGATTTGGTGAGATCAAATGTGGAGGATAATGAATGTGAGGCAATTATAAATATGAACAGTTACCAAAATTGCTAAAGTATTGATAGCAGAATCGTTTACGATGGAGCTCATCGATATGATGCTCCAGCGCCGCTTTGGAACCGCTTTTGTTTGGAATTGAATTTCGATACCGATCGCCACCGGTAACCATTCCAGAGTGAACCCCACCTTTCACCTCTGGAGGATCCAACAGTTCCTCTACAGGATAAAGGGGGTATAGATGAGGGATTGATAGATGGATCGGTATCAGGAGCAACAGTGTTAGCTGATTGCATGTGAATCAAAACCCACAGAAGGACTGCACACAGTTTAAGAACACATACGTACTGTGTTGCATTCTCTGACCACCTGCTTCCAAAACGGGGGTCAAAGCTGTAAGATAATTAAAGGTAAATATAAATAAATGAAAAAAAAAAAACCCTATAGGAAATAGGCCTCACTTCAAGGGTCTGCTCTAACCTGAACCTAAATACCCACCAGAAAATAATGAAATCTGATGTTTACTTGTCAGAGCTTTGCCATTTTGTGTTTCTTTTTTCTCACGTACTTCTACAGCATCCTGCCACCCTGTAAAACCTCAGTGCTTACAACATGTAGGCCACAACTGGTTCATAGTCAACACAGCCAACCAGGTTACCACACGCACTTCATTTCTGACAGGATTAAATATACAGTTAACTCATATTCCAATGAATTCTCCAGAATATTAATGAGGGATAATTGTACCAGCACCAACTTTGCTATACTGACTTTAACAACAGAACATAAAAGGAGAATTTGCAAGAGGTCAGGAGAAGACAGATAAACTTGGATGGATCTACAAAACATGTATTAAATATATTTAACAAAAAACATGTGATACAGATTAAAGATTAGATTAAAAATACTCTCCTACTTTAAATAATGATTTGCATCTAAAATGCTTTTTTTTTCATTAAATGTCCAATTACCTAAATAGAAATTGTAAAAGTGACATCAATGCGTCCTCCGTAACTAAATCCATTCATAATAAACTTTTTTTTAATTCAAAAGTTTAACTAATAGTTACAACGTGTCTCTAAATGAGTGAAAGACTGACGTTTGTGTCACTCTCGGGTAAAATCATCTATTGGATCAGGTTTGAATCTAAACTGAGATTTAAGGTGAGACCAGAGAAACGTTACAGAACTCCAGCAGAGAAGCTCAAACATCCAAGATAAGTGACATTAATGGAAGTTGAGCGAGACTCCAAATTCAACTCATTCATTCATTTCCACAGACACATGATGTGAGTCGCTTACACTTGTTTTCTTCCTGCAGGACATTTTGATAGAATCAGATCAGGGTTCACCAGCTGCAGGTCCTGCTAAGCCCTACTCATCTCCTCCAGCTTTTCACTCAGCCAATGAATATTCATATTGTTGCTGGGTCCACACTGATTCACTGAGACTTTAATTTGTCTTCCTGGCACCAGAGAAAACAAGCATTCACCGCTCGCACACATGCAACCACAAAGACGTGAGCACATGAGCCGAGGATTCTTCTTTGATCAGCTATGAGTCATTTAGAGATAAAAACTGAAACTCTGCTGTGAGTTTAGGTGCCGGCAGGATCGATTTATGGAGTATTTATGTTTTTTATTGAGACTATTTACTGTATTTGGGAGGAAATGATAATTCTCCCTGCTGACATACTACCAGTTGCATTAATGTGCAGGTGATATGATGTAGTCTTCCAGCCACCTGTATGGATGATGTTGGGTGACAGTTCGCATAATTTGATAATACAATAAGCAAAAACGGTCACTTTGCTAAATGTTCATACGTCTAAGTTTTTGCCTGAGACACCAGGTGGCAGATATCACTTAGAGATATATTGGTGGAGTCCTGTCATGTCTGAACAAAGTCAACACAGTAGACAGTAGGGTATAAAAAGGGTTTTTTGACCAGTCTTAATGGGAAATTTACACTGAACTAATTATTCAACCCAAGTTCTGTTAACTCAGTTTTAGGTCAGCATTATTATGCCTTCCCTGCAATGACAGTAAAAAAAGCCTGAGACACTTAAAACTGCATATGAAGGTTCATCTCCAAACGTGCACCCTCCTCTCATCCAAACTCTAAGCAGATCGTTTCATCGTCTTATAAAAAGATTGAGTTTTTAGAACTTATGTTTCAGAATCCAGTATTGATTCTTTAACTGACTGTTCAATACCGACATCACCAATCCATTTTCAAAAGCCCGTCAAAGTGTCAAAGCCGTAAAATATCTGTTTGTTTTCTCTCCGTGTTTTCCTTGTGGCTGTGATGAAGTGAGAAAGGAGCAAAGATCACAGCTCCGTTTCCTCCTGAAGCTGCTGATGAGGAAGCTGAGACTCCGACTGACCCGCACAGCTGAGTTCACCGCAATAATCTGCACGTCTCATATTGACTTAGTGATAATTGGTCTGTGGGCTAAAGAGCTTAGCTTCCATGACCAGCACAGATAAGTCTGAGGGGGATGTTTAACCCCCCCGAACCCCCCCCACACACACACACTCTCTCTCACACACACACACACACACACACACACACACACACACACACACACACACACACACACACACACACACACCCAGTCAATATGGAAGCTCAGCACAGACTGAGCTATCAGAGGCACAGAAGCCATCTGATTAATATGAGCAGATTATACCACTGTTGTTCTAAAACTCTGGGATACATCAAACAAGAGGTGGATCCTGGCTGCTGATTTGGCCTGAGGGGAAGCTTAAGGGGAAAGCTGTGTCTTTTTTTCCTGTGAACACTGATATGAAGTAAAAGACACAGCAACCGATAAAGTTTATTAAACTGCATCTTTAAAAACATTTTATGAAGTGTGGATTACGAACTTTATGTAGTTTATTTTTATCACATCTTCAAGATCGAGGATAAGTGAATACCATAATCATGGTGGATTGTTAAGCTCACCCTTTTAAAAAATGCTAATTAAACCTGTCAGCACTCTGAATCAGTGGTTTTAATCTTAGATAATGTACGATAAACCAAATGTGGATAAACTTTTAATAAAACTGTACTGTGTACACTGATAAGTTTTAATTAAATCATAATTAAAAAGTATCAGGTATCAATCATACCATCACGGAGGCTCACTTTTGAACTGAGCGCTGACAACAAGCTGGATGGTCCCTCTCCTCTTTAGCCCGGAGGACTCAGCGTTCATGATTTTCAAAAAGAATCCATTAATTCTTTGTAGTTTTACGTTGAGGAACATTATTCTTAGATTGTTGAACTATTTTCCAACACAGTCTTTCAGAGTGGTGAACCTCTCCCCATCTTCACCGCTGAGAGACTCTGACCTCTCTGAAATCATCTTTTTATACCCAATCATGTTACTGATCTGTTGCCATGGTAACCTGATTAGTTGTGAGATGTTCCACCAGGTGTTTTATTTTTTTGCTTTATGCAACTTTTCTAGTCTTTTTTTTTTTACCATTCCAACTTTTTTAAGCGTGTTGCTGTCATCAAGTTTAAAATGAGCGTATGTTTTTCATGAAACAAAAACATCTCAATTTCAAAATCTGATACGTTATCTTTGGTCTATTTTCAATTAAATATGGGTTTACGTGACTTGAAAATCATTGCAATCTGTTTTTATTTGCATTTTATACAGCATACCAACTTTTTTGGAAGCAGAGTTGTATGTATGCTTCGGCTCGTATCCTAGCACTGATTGATTTGGCAGTAACCCTTGGGTCGTCTGTTGGTCATCAAAGAGCCCCTCCCTCCACATCCACCGCATCCACACTGAAAGAACTATCAATAGCTCAGCATATGTCCAACCATCTATCACTGTGTCTGTCCTGGCTGTGAACAGAGCTGTGGGACTCTGTGTGCTCCGTCCACTCTGTGCTGAGGGCTGCAGTCAAGTAGAAGTCAAGAGGGCTGACAGGGAGCATGCTGGAGGGCAATCGCCCTTGAAAAAGCAACCGGCCTTCAGCCTCTTACACCCAGAAAGATGTGATCCAATGGGCCAGCCGCCCACAACTTTACCCTCCCCCTCTCTCCCATACACACCACCATCACTTCTGGGTCCCCTCTTTATTACCTCTCGTCCATACACACCGCGAGCCACACTCTCACCCACTGTGACCCGACCATGTGGTCCCAGGCCACCCCCCCGCCCCACCACCTCCACCCTCCCTCAGCTCATAGATCACTGCTGACACATCAGTAATTGAGCTGGGATAGATAAGGGCCAGTGGACAAGGCTCTGGGGTCCTGCCACCGCTGAAAAGCCAAGAACAAACAGTGTGTGTCACCACACGGCCCATTTGGCTGTGCTGCTCCTTGTTTCCGTGATTCTGTCATTCAGTCCGTGTAAACCCTGATAGGAGCGCTGGTGGAGACCAACACGTCATTTTTTTCAGTGCTGGTATTCCAGTGAAACCAATCGTTGATTAGGTTGATTGATATTTCTCTTATCAAATATAAAGAAAGACACAATTATTCTCGGAGGACGGGATGTAATATTGAGACTCAATCTCCTTAAAAAACATCAAACTGTTAGAATAAAGCTCTAACATGGATAAAAATGGACCTTAACCGGACTCATCCCAACGGATCAGCAAGTCCTTCAAGCTAAACGACCATATCGGTGGATATTTGGTGGCCTTCTTATCCTCTGACATGACTCACACAATAGGAGCATACGAGGAGTAGGTGCCGCAAATAAACTGTTAAAAAATGTTAATATATATATATATATATACTGTGTATAAATATATATATAAATAAAAAACGTTTTGGATGGAAATGCTTTGGTGAGGTTTGGGAATAGTTCAGGGTCAAGATTTGTTGTTAAGGTTAGGTGGAGGACCGTCTTCAATGATGGATACAATAATAAACACACAGTCAGGTTTTGACATGTCAGGGGTAAAAGAAGTGGTGTTGACCATCAGTTTGAAATCTCCAATGTCCAATGTTTGATTCACCCCTCCATCCACCCCGACCCCTCTACGGACACTTTGTGGCTGTATAAATATACAACCTGACTTTGGTCATTTTCTTTTTGTCTAATCTGTATTGTTGAAGCATTTAATTCATTACTATTTTACATTACATAACTAGCTTTACTGACAGTTCAGTCCACATTCACTACGTACTGGTTCAATAAGTCAGCTAGTTTAATCAACCTCAAGGTTTCATTTTTAATAGTTCACAAAATGTGAATAAACATGGCTTGATTTTTAATATTTACTATTTTCTTTCATTTTCGTAAACAAGTGTTTTGTCATAGCTTTCAATACTGAAATTACATTGACACCGAAAATTGCTTAATTATATTAATTTAGTAATGACTCCAACTGAAGTTAAAACCAAATATTTGCTACCGATTTATCCAATCTTAATATTTACTTCTTTTTGGCTATAAATAATTCGAGAGTTACTCTTAGTTTGACTAGATAAGCAGTTTGAGCAGCTTGTAACCTGAGATGACTTTTCATGTATGACATGTTATTGACCAAACAAGTCATTAAAAAATGTAATATCTGATTAATCAATTTCGTAAATATTCTTTAGGTGCAGCAAGTTTTAACCAAAACATGTTATCGCCTCTGAAAGAACCCGTTTTCCCATCTGGGTCTGAGGTTCAAAAGCCAGTGAGGATAAAAAGAGAATGAGGGTTTAAATAAAAAGAGAGAGAACATGTTGTTAGCAGGACATACAAGCGTGATAAATTTCCGTTCGACTTTTGTCAGTGAATACGTCTGGGCCCATATGCTGGACTACAAAGCTACGTGAAAGCAGCGTTTAAAAAGCCAGGCCTACCACATTAAAGCCTATAACAATCTGTGTTCATGGTAAGTTATCACTCTCAATTAATCACCTCCCACAATAGGAATTCTGATGTGTTCAAGCCCCCTGAAAGCTTCAGGTCAGGCTGAGGGCAGACTGACTCTCAGCTCCCCATTCTCCATCCCTTTCACTTCATCACATCTCTATGTCGCTGCCAACTGAAGCGCTTTTACATTTTTCTTATTCCTGAAGTTCTCTGAAAGAATGAGAGCGACGCATCCCACAATCCAAAACAAACAGGGACAGATGAAGGTGTGGAGATGTGGGGCTTCGTGTGAAGGCAGGGCCTCCGCGGTCTGATTGACTGACTGACTGAGTGGCTGGCTGAGAGCCTTCTCGCCTGATTAAAGCCCCTCCCTGGTCATTCCAGTGGGGCTGTGTTAGCCTATGAATGGAAATGTATTGTTAGGGCTTTCCCCATTCCTGCACTCCTGAATGGGTTTAACCACTGGTTTAGATTCAGTTACACGGTTTTGGTTGAAAGTGTCCCCCTCCCACCGCTTTGGACTCCATGGTTCCCTTGGCTGACCTGTTTAGAAGCTGCCGTGGAAATGTCATGTCGCCCCTCCCATGGGCCGGACCCGACATTCACTTTGATAGGTAACAAAAAAGTCACTTGAGATGGGACTGAACCAATGGCTCTTTTTTTTTTTTAAAGCCACAATGAATTGCCAATTTCTGGTGGAAGGTAACAATGTGGTGATGGAGGACTCTGAAATAAAGGATGTTATTTGGTATGAGACGAGCACGGATGGGCTGGAAAGTTAAATATTCCCCAAAAAACAAACCCTGTCTGCATAAAATGAGAAGTTTTATAGCATAAAGGCAAACATTTTTTTTTTAACTTTCATTATTTAATATGCATCTGTTTTATCTGCTTGTGTTCAAATCCACATACACTGTATAGAATCAGCTTACGCTGCAAAACAAGTCATTTCAACATATTAACCTTATTTTCTTGAAGGATTTTCTAGGAGGATTAAATTACTGCAAAAGCGACCGGTGCAGTTGTCGTACTCGCAGTGCAAATCAAACCTCAATCTGAACACAGCATACGAGACTACATGTGACAATCAAGAAGAAAAAAAGGAGAATTACAATAATGCAAATTATCTTCAAAAACAGTTAGGTTGAAATTATGGTAGAACAGTGAAGACTATTTTTTATATACCATAATGCAGTTTCTTTCCGTCAGATATCAAGGAATTTCACAAACACATTGTTTTCTATTTTCCAGAAGTTGCAAAAGAGACATTAATCCACACGGAGCTCAATGAATGAAACCTGAGGAAATAGTTTGAGGCCAAATGAGCACTTCCAACTCTCGCTGATCGTAAAACCGTTTTGCTTTTTTCTCGTGGTCAAGCTCTTAGAAGATGAATTTGATGATGATGCAGAGTTGCCTTGAGTTGTGTGATGTGTGGGAGTCATTAAAAATCCCCTGCAAGGTCTTTCAGTGAACGTCCGGCAGGACGCTCGGCATCACCTTCGCTCTGTATTCACAACTAAAACTGATGCTCTCCCTCATTCATTCATTCATTCATTCATTCATTCACAGTTGCTTCAAACAACCTGCTCATGTTTGAATAGTGACGACACTTGTGTTTTAATTTGGACACACAAGGTGAATTCATTTCCGCCATAATTAGTGGCAATAGGATGCAACTGTGCAGCAGCAACACGGAGCCTGAAGACACATCTGAATTACGGTGTATTGAAAGTTCCTTCATGCTCAGAAACTGCAACAGACTTCCTGCGCTGTTCCTGCGGTACGCTGGAGAGAAACCTGTTGCTTTCATGCCTTTGTGCTGCACAAACAGAAGAATGCCAGCATGCCCTTTAAAGGAATTTGGTCTGTCAGAACCAGGATGAGGGGCAGGAGGACGGCGTCCTTTCTTTAGTCCGGTTTCAGGAGACAGACAGGAGAAGATAGAAGCAGCAGTGTTTTAATGTGATGCAGTGTCTGTATGTAACTGTGTTTAGGAGCCCGAGCATCCCCTGCTCAGGAGTTGAACGTCCCCAATACAATCATCAGGACATACAAATAAACAAATTACTGATAACTTGCAAAAAAAGGAATTCATTTTGAAGAAATATAAACCAAAGAGTTTCCTGAAACTTCCTGTACACACAGACACAATCCCTTTCCCGTCAGTCCTCTGGTGCACTGCAACAGGACAAGCCTATAATCAATTAGCACTTTTCTCTTCATGTGTCTGTCAATTAGCCGGCTCAGTGACCGGGGATATGACTGCTTCACCAGCTGCCCTTCTCCTCTGCTTACTGTGTTACTCACAACCAGTAACCTAATAACAGCACTTTTACTTGACATTTATTAGACAGACGCTGGCCGCTCCAACTCAGAGCTCAACATGATCCTCAATAAAAACCAGCACTCGTTTGACTCTTGACTTCTGGACTCCAATGTAGTGAAGACCACTTCTAAAGCTTTATAAGAGTTTTATCAGCAATTAATTCGGCATTAACGACGGCCTCGGGATGTTTTCTTTCAGCTTGTTAGAGTTGCTCTTTCAGAATAGAGTCACTCATATCAGTAAAGGAGAAATGCTGTTAAATATCAAGTAGACTTTACCGTAATATTCCCATTTGCTGTTACAATGATGCAGAATATTCATTTGTATACCTTGATCAGAGCCTGATGATCCAATCATTTGTTGTTGGGCCCCTGTTGAACCCAACTAGTTTCATTATGTCCCCAGGCATCCAGAAAACAGACAGAGGAGAAATGATTTGTTAATTGGAAACAATTTTGATCATCAATCAATTGTCTTAATCTTATTTTTTTTAAACAAATAAATAGTCAGACTCGTGAAATATAGAATGTTGATATAAATGTAATTTCATTGACATCCTTCTTCTATTCTGCTCTGTGTTGAAAACAGCCAACTATTACAGAAAATGCATTCTGGCCTCATCGCCGGCTAAGATGATTGTGATTGGTTTAAAAATACAAACAGGCCAGAGCATTTTTTTTTTAAAACTACAGTTTATAGTAAGTTTAAGACTAGAAAAGAGGAGAAAAAGGACAAATTATCTGGTAACAGCTGCTCAGATGAGAATATTTAGTTTGCACTGCACTCAAGAACTTTGGGTTTTTGACGCAGGTCAGACAACAAAAGAAAGTTTAACAACAATAATCTTTGTACTCTATTTCCTGACATGTTATGGACTAAAAAACAACCAACTATTTTTTTTTTTTTTTTTTTTTTAATCACTGTTTCACTGTTATGTTGATTGCATCCTCACAATATTCTGGGATTGTCTTTCTGTTAATTACTTAACACAGAAATGATGGAAGAAATTTCAGAAAACACAGCAAACAATAACAATACAGACAAAAACGGTTTATTTCTTAAACAAAATTTAGACACATGGTGATTAAAAAAAAAGATGTAGACCCAAATGATGTTATATCATATGAACCTAATTTTTTGTAATAATCAGTTCATATTGTACTGTGGCCCCCAGAGACTGTGACAAAAAAAAATCATGATGCATTTATGCTGGATCCACCAATTTTATTTGATTCTTTCATCCTTTAGCTACAAAGAAAAGTTAAGGACTTGGTAACTTTATAGATGCTTTGATCTGACGAGATAATAAACAGTAGTTATGATAATAATGTATAAAAGTGTTTTTTGAGTCCTTCAGGCTCCCCTCACACGTCAGTGCGTCTCCATGGATACCGACTTTAGGTACATTTCCAGGCTGTTGAAGCGTCTCCGGAGGGTTTCCTTTCACAGCCGCTCTCTTTTGGCCTGCAGGAACAACACATATAGTGTCGGCGCCGAGGCTCGCTGTAAAAAGTAATTGGTTTCATTGGAAAGCAGATAAAAAGCGGTGGCTGGTTGTTGGGGGCTTCCTGCCGAGTTTGACCACTCCTGGGTTAATCGTGGTCCCTCTGAGGATGGAAGCGTTCCCAGTCTGCGCTGGCCACCAGCCACTGGCAGCTCTGACTTACAGCACAGCCGGCTGCGGTTCAGCTGCAGGGACGGGAGGAGGGGAAAGTTAGATGGTGATCAAATGTGCTATTCAAACTATTCTTCCTATAAACTCATGTACAGCTCTAGGAAACACAATTTTTACTTTAGCATTTCCTTTTTAAGACTTGTTACCTGTTGTTCACCCCACTTCAGAAGGACATTTATATTTTCCATTTTCACTATAGAAAGTTAACAATGTCGTTTGTTGTACACTTTTGCAGTTTGAGTCATTTATTCTCATCTCCAAAGTTCATGCTTGTTTGGAAATGATGTAAATTAGTAAAGACAAATATTAAATCAGTTTATTGAAGCCAACCAGTATTTTGTATGAATATTTATTGTGTCCTGGGAATCATTTTCTGAACTCCAAATGGTGTTACTGCACTCTTTGTTGTCTCTACATCATATAATGCAAAAACAATTAAGAGTGAAAATAATGTTGGGTGCTACACTGCTCAGCTCTGAGTGCATAGAGTGTCTCAGTCCAGAGATTTGAGCTCCCAGTTCGTGTGACAACATACTGGACTGGCACACTGAAAAAAACCTTTAACCTGTTAAATTGTTTATCTTGTGAAAAATCTGCTTCACTTACTTGAGTCAGTCTTTGGTCATATCCTTCATTTTTAAACATAACATAAAGCATATATTATAATATACTATTTCCAGTCATCTGAGTGTCAGTCTGTTACTAACTACTCTGCAGATTAACTGGCAAAACAAATGACTTTGACCATAATACCTCAACACTCTCCACTGTGGGCATTTTTTGTATTGATGCTTAATTTCAGGGCTTTCTTTTTCTGCTTTTAAGAAGTAGCCCAATCGTTCACTCTTTCTTTCCATATTTTCATCTAAAAATGTTGACTGTTTGTGTTAAAATCCAAAATGTTTTCTGAGTTTTCTCTTTTAGAAAACACACTTCACAGCAGCTTCCATCCTCAAGTATAGAGAACTACCAGTTGTTAACTTAGAGAAATATGTTTTGTTTTTTCCAGGTTTTTTTCGACTATCTCGACAATCAACTGTTTGTCTTGCAGTCTGTCCAGTTGGCCCAATAAAAGCTTCCATTTCAACACCATAAACGTGGTATGTTCTGCATGCGGGCTTTTGTTTTTGATTGATTTGACGTCCACATAATGCTGACTTTCTCCATCCCATCGACTGACTGAAACGGCCTTTTTGTGCCACTTGACTTTCTCTCTCTCACACAGCTGCATTTGTCTTGCAAATCCATCCCCGCTGCGTCGCGTTCAGGCGAAGGAAAAGAGAGCAGTCGGACATCAGTGAAGTTCAAGCCCGTGAACAAGCGGAGAGGCTGTTCCATAGCAGCAGCTTTTGTCGATATCAAAACGGAGAGCTGGTGAAAAATGATGCATGCTTTTACACCTCTGAATCCTGGCAACTGACAGAGCAAAGGATGGGGGGAGGAGGAGGTCCGGGGTATTAAAACTTTCCCTTCCATGGAGGCTGAAGTCAGTGTTGGAGGCGAACAAAAGAGCCCGGACTAAACGTTGAGTGTCCTCTCGCGCACGACGGGGATCAGCAGCGCAGAATGTGGAGATGGATGGAGACGCACACGTACAAACGGCCGTGACTGAAATTAGCATATTAGTAATTTATCACTTTTTTGTTGATTTATTTGGGGACTTTTTTTTTTTCGGAAAGCGTCAAAAAGAAAATCGATCATTTGTCACTTCATGCGGATTCAGCACCGAGGAGAGCTTATGTTCTGGACATTAAACAAATCACGGAAAAATTCTCATTTCTGTTTCTCTTAAAAATACTCTCGGTTACCTACTTCTATATTGAATTTACATATGTATCTTCTGCCTCGAAATTCCCTCTGAAATCTGCCCAGTCTGCTTCATTTCCATATCTTTTCAAAGGAGCTTCCTCGGTGAATAGACTGTAATATTTCATGATGGGGCACGCAAAAGCTGTGCACAATACCTCTCATATCCACTCCGCTTTCAGCCGCAACAAAGATCATAGCACGACGTCTTTATGGCTAATTCAGTCAAAGGCGCATCTCCCGTCCTCCGGCGAGGAGGTCAGCCCGCCGTGTTCCGTCCACCGGGGGGGTTTTCAGAGGCCAGAGGCGGCCAGCTGGCTCCGTCACACCAGCGCGCGCGCGCGCGCACACACGCATTACCAGTATAAGCATTTAGTTATATGGGATTATTGTTTGGGCTTCACAACTATAAATTTCACTGCAGGAAAGATATTAAAAATTAAAAAAAAAAAAAAAAAAAAAAAAAAAAAAAATTAAAAAACATTTTTTTTTTTTTTACAATTATACTATACATAAAGACAGCTTTAAGAATGACACAATAATATAAAAGAATAATTAAGTACCAGTAATTCAGGATTTAGTGGGCTGTGAGTGATATTTTTCTGCAACAACACGCTCTGATAACATCAATATGTTTAATACTGATATGTTGTGTTAAAAAATATTTTGACTTGTTGTGTGGTGCTCTGGATTATGTACATCATCCTGCTAAAAAGTATTTTGAATATGTTTTTCTCGTCACATTTATTTTAAATGTTATCTCCAACGTTGAACTGTTATGAATGCATATTATAAAGGTTACATTGAATGCGTCATCAGATCGAATCGATGGATTGATCGGGAGAATGAAATGTCAATATCTCCATCGGGTTGACCACCGTCACTTAATATTTAATCCTTCCTCTTAAAGTCACTCTTAGGACAAAGAGGTGGTCCCACTTGTTGTTGCTGCACATCACGTGCCTCTGCTGCTCTCACGGGGGCGCGAGATGCGGCCAAAATCCCAGCGCGCAGCTCTCTTACGATCCCTTAGTGTAAAGCCAAACTGGAAACACGCCTTGAGCTTTTACGCATGAACGTATCAGAAGCGAAGTTAGAGATAAAAGGGAAAATGTCATTTGAATAAGACGTTCAGAGGTCAGTTTTTCCTCTTGCATATATTCTCAATCATTCTCTGACTGAAGCTCCCGTTTCTTCTTTATAAAACCAACTAACACACTCATAAAAAAAATACAAATTAAAAATAAAATAAAAAAAAAACGGTTTATCACAGAGGAATGTAAAAGTGAAATGGTTGAGTTTATTTCACTATGACTCTAAAAGTTCAAATGTTCCTCCATGCGCACTCACTCCAGCTCCACTTCATGCGCCAAGGAGCAGTCCATTTAAACTAATCCAAACCATCACTGCTTGTGGTCAACAATACAACGTGATATCCCTAAAATGTTCACCGCAGTCTGCCATAAAGAGAAGAACTCCTAATCGAATTACTTACCCACTAATTCTTCTCCATTAGCCGCCCAGATTTTCTCAATGGGGAAAGCTGTTCGTGCGCCCCGTAGCCACTTGTTGCTGGCGCATAAAGTTGGAGCTTTTGAGAAGTTAAATATCCCGGAAAGAACACAAGTTAGTATCTCAAGGGCTTTACGAGGACAAAAGACCAGCGCCTTAGCACCATATGCTTAATGGCTACAGCCGTCCAGCCTTTATTGAAGGCAAAAAGTGGTCCTTTAAAAGTTGGAAAGGCTCCTTTATTTTAGTTAGATGGAGCACTTGCGCACAAAACCAGAAGCGCGCGTTGCCATTGACTCGCCCCTTTTCTCTTTCTTTCAGGAGTCTGAAGCGGCCACCGTCATCGCCCGTTTCACTCCAGCATAAGCTTTTCATCACCGGGCTTTGTTCCCGGTGAAAGTAATGCTGCGAATCAAAGAGATGACAATATTTTCCATCAGCTTGGAGACCCTGGACAAGAGCCCTCGAGCTTTGGCAAAAATCAGGGCCGGTTATTCATCCTGTCACTCCGCACCTGTGGTCCCGCATTCAAAGTATACAAACCTGTCCCTATTAACATTAATTATTCACAAACAACACAAAGGCTGAAATAGAGCAGGTTGAAGTCTGTTTATGGCTCCTAAATGTTTTATTCCTCTGAAGATGTGCCCAAGCTTTTTTCTTCCCCTCGCTCGCCACCGAGTGCCAGTCTCTCTTTCAGCCTTGAGTAGCCCTACAGTTCGGATCGTACAATCGCAGCATCTGCTTAATCTTGCGGATGAAAATATGACACAAAACACAGCTGATGGAGGGTTTGTCACATCCTGGTAATGAGTCATCAACGCGAGAAACAATGGGTGCGGGATGGTGAGAGCCGTATGGTTCCGGGGGCACTCGGGACAGTTTGCTTTCTTGTGGAGAAGCACCAGGTGATGGCAAGAAAATTGTCTTTCCGAGGAGAACACACCAAATCCACCTCCTTTCTCTCCTTGAAAAAAATAGAAGACATAAATTTAATTGGCTTATCAAGGCGCGACGAAAAGAGCTCGCTGTTAATTGGCTGCGGGTGCACAAAACAAACGCAGGGACATGTTTGGCCTGGCTGGCCCGCGCTGCGCTTTCAGCCCAGTGTCACATCATTGAAAATGTGTTTTATTATTACAAAACGTCATGCTTTACAGTGGCCATATTGTATCGTGGACAAAGGCTGATGGAACATCAAAGACTTGGAAAACGGTGCCAAACCCGTCTCGAAGACACTGCGAGGGCCTCACTCTTTGCTTGCTTTTAGGCAGCTGCTGTCCAGGGACTCGGCGGCGGGGAAATGAAAAGAGACCAAGTTTGAGCTACCAGGTGCATCCCCGGAGAACACGGCGGAGATAGATCTCCTCCAGCGGGACAAGGAAACGCTCGTGAAGATGTCATTTAAACTGGACTGTCACGTGTGTGTGTGTGTGTGGGGGGGGGGGGGGACGCACAAAAGTGATCCCGTCTTCCTCTCCTCCAGCCGCACACAGCCCTCTGCTTCCTCTTCAGGCAGCGACAGCCATCCGGACCTCCGAGTGTCTGACCAGGTCAGCCGCACAGCTGACACGCTGATGCCATGCTGGACATGAAATAAAGCTCGGAGTCGGAGGTGTTCATGATGACTCCAGGGGCTGGATTCCCCAACGAGATAATCTGCAAATGCAGTCGATTTGTGTCTCCTGTTGCGTCTCATCCAGCGCGCCAACATGCGGCCTGAAAGCGGATTTGACTTCATTAGAGATTAGATACAACGTCTTACTTTCTCCTCCTGAACGCGTCAGTCAGAGCCGTTTAACTAAAGCTTCACTACACCACTGGCGCTTTTTTTTTAATCGCCTCACACGTCTTTCCTCATCACTTCATATTTCTTTCCAGCCACATTTTCACAGCAACTGGTGCGTAAAAGTGCCAAAATGCCGTTAACTCCGTGGGGTGAAGACATCAAATGATCTTCAACAAGGATGAAGCAAAGTTGTGCAAAAGAAATAAAACGACTCACTGATAAATTCTTCTGATTTTAAGTCTTTTATGAGCTGAAGATTCCCTCCGTGGTGAGCTGGAGAAACATTAGTGATTAGTTGGCTGGCCGGTTTAAATGGCCTGTCTGTCATTATGTCATTTATTAAAGTCATTACGTAACATCTGACACTCCAGTAAAGTATTAGTGTCAGAAGTCCCGCAAAGTTTTTTTCTTTTAATTACAATTAAAGTGAAACGTGTGTTAAAGCAACCGATTTTTATTCTTAATGATCAGAGAAAGTCATATTGTGAGACATGTTATTCAATCTTTAAGAACTAAAGTTGTAGCTCAGAACAGAACTACAGAGTTTGATATATGAAATTATATTAATATATATTATATTTTTAGTCGTTTTTTTTTTTTTTTAAAGGGAATTAGATCCCGTGCAGAAATCAAACTGTTCGCTCTAATGAAAAATAAAGAATGAAAAGCCAAAACATCCTGATAATATCTGAAGAGGTGGCACAAAAGCGATGTGAGAACTGCATTTAATACCAATAAGACTAAAGTCTAAATGTGCTAAAGTATTGAAAGCATAAACGCCCATTTTAAAACCGGGTTTCTCTCCGAGTCCATTACTGACGGACTTGTTTGTAATTAGTTGTTCTTGTGGTTTAAACTTTTGAGCATTTTAATGAGCTTCTTCAGATTACCAACATCCTTTAAATAAAAGATGAAAATCAAATGTGGTGAACTTTTTCAGTAAAGAACAATGATGAACAAAATCGCAGTTGGCGCTTTTAAAGTTTAACTGAATGAATTTTGCATCAAAGCTAAAGGCTTCACTTCCGTGGAAGAAACCACTGATGGTTTTTACTTAAAACGTGATTTATGTGTCAGAATTTCAAACATGCCGCTTTAACCTCAAAGTCTATTTTTTCCCCCCTTTTTATATATCTGAATAAATCCTGATTCTAACTTTAGAAATATGGCTTTAGTCTGATTTTCTCTTTCAGTATTCAGACTGGTTTCAGAAGTTAGGATTAATCCTCTGGATGCTTTGATCCCCAGAGGTCTATGATTCGCTTTATAATTCCTATTTTTCATAATTGTGGCAGCTCTCTCTCTCTGCCCTGTTCAGCACACTGTAGGTATGAAAACGCTGTGCGTGTCTGTGGTCAATCAGCGGTCTTTGAGCTCAGCGCCGAGCCTTTCTCAACCAAATTACCGCGTGGCGTGGCCCATAATGTCCCGGCCTGTTGGGAGCTAAAGGAAATAAAACCTGTCAGACAGTAAAATGCTCGCGTCCTTTTAAGCCGTGCCAAGCCCAGAGCCGGAGTGACAAGATAGCCGGGAGTGTTTCAGCCTGTCCCTTCCGCTTGGCTGCGAGCGCACCAAAGGACGCTGAGAGGCGCTTTGCGTTGCGCACACTGAAAAGCATCAACGGCACAAAGGCGCGAAGGTGCGAGGAACTACAACGCTACCACTGTTTTAAACCCCCGACTCAATCAAAGCGGAACCCGCCCTCCTGCCAAACAGATGAAGCTGCTTTGACTCTCGAACATTTGACTTTCTAATGGCTGTAATAGGATTACATGCTCCTGTCGCGCTGGTAATGAGAGGCGGACGGACTCAGACAACCTGAGAGTGAAGCTGAGGAGAGAAACACGTGCGTGAACCTTTAAACAGTTTGGTTAACAAGCAGAACAAATGAAAGCTCAGTACCTGAATTATAACTGTAAAAAGATCAATAGGCCCACTGAGATCATGTGATAATGAAGACAAACAGAAACAGGAGCGAACCCACCTGATGAGCTGGAGGTGATTAAAATCCAAACTCCAGGATGGTGTAAGGAGCTCCAGGATGGTGTAAGGAGCCTGCAGCTCCAGGATGGTGTAGATGGTGTGAGGAGCCTGCAGCCCCAGGATGGTGTAAGGAGCTCCAGGATGGTGTAAGGAGCCTGCAGCTCCAGGATGGTGTAGATGGTGTGAGGAGCCTGCAGCCCCAGGATGGTGTAAGGAGCTCCAGGATGGTGTAAGGAGCCTGCAGCCCCAGGATGGTGTAAGGAGCTCCAGGATGGTGTAAGGAGCCTGCAGCTCCAGGATGGTGTAAGGAGCCTGCTGCTGCGGCGCCGCAGCGCGCCCCCATCAGCCGTGTGCTCGCAGCCTTTGGGTCCACATGGTTCATATACGCGGTGGCGTTGGTGGAGTGGGGGCGGCCGCAGAGGAGGCCGAGGGGACACATGTTGGAGGGATGCCACTGCCACGGGAAAATCTGTCCCCGCAGCACCTGGCAGCACAGAGCGGCATTCAACAGCCTCCCACCACACGGCGGCTCGCCCGCGTGCGCTTTAAACACCTTCAGCTGTCCGGGTATACCGTGTCTTCTCATTAGCATCTCGTTTGCATATTTATGTCACAACATCGGCCTGCATTAGTTTGGGTTCCCCTCTTCTCACTCAATCAGTGTTTCAGTTAAAAGTTCATCTGGTCGGTGAGCAGCATGCGCGTGCACGACTGTACAAGATGTTTCATTCATCTACCAGCAATAATATATCTTGGATATGAATAATTTGAAGGTCCAACATTTACAGTAATGTTTTGATCTCATGATTTAAGAGCTGCTGATGGAAATGGACTGGAAATAAACTAAGAATTGTGTGTGTGTGTGTGTGTGTGTGTGTGTGTGTGTGTGTGTGTGTGTGTGTGTGTGTGACACGTGTTTGTTAGTTTCATTAAGCTTGTAGCCACGCCTCCTGGACTTCATTAGCTCCGTGAAATTGTCCCAGCACAACTTTAATTTGTGAGAAAATCCTGAGAAATATCCAGGAATTGAAACTATAACTTTATGTGTCAATAATTAACTTTAAAGCTCCACATGTTCAACATGTGTCAACGGTGATGCTGAATATATACTTTCATATTTGACCAGATAAGTAATAACAATTCAATTCAAAGCTCTGTTGTGAAATGAAATAAGAGTCGCAGCATAATGTTTTTCTTTTCATCTTATGGTTTTATTTGCAGATCGGATATAAATATAAATCATTGGACAACAATATAAAAATACATTTTCTCTGTCATTGCAATTAAATTAAAACTTATATTATCACGTGTAAAAAAATAAATACATGATTGCCAGTTGCTTGAATTACAAAATAAAATTATCAACATGATAAAAAACTATTTACAACACTGAATACCATACCGGAAACTGAGTGTTCACAATAAAATGACATTAACATAATCCACTTCATTTAGTCTTCACATTTACAATGTGTGGTTTTAAAGGCGGGTTCTGGTGGTTCTGTTCAGGCCACCAGGCCGAAGGGAGGTTCGTTTTCAATGTCCGTGAGGCCCGGTTTGTTGTGGAGTTTCCGCGGGTCCTCCGGTGTCCAGACCTTCGCGGTGCGGATGATGTTCTGCTCTCGGAGCTGCTTTTCATCCGACCAGGACAGAGAGTGACCGGCCAGAGGAGGGAGGCCGTAGTCCGGGTCACTCGGGGAGGGAGACCCTGGGGAGGGAGAAACGGAGAACAGGAACATTAATATCAAGCTTTGTTCATTCTCTTCTGGTTTGTTTCCTCTGTGGTCATTATTCTGGAAAACCACGAGTATAAAGATCCAAACAGACTGCAGAGAAACTCAAACTTAAGAGAGAGGCAACTGTTCAGAGTGGAAGTCTACAATTTATGCAAAATGCACAAAGTGTGCATCTTTTTCACTCATGCACCCTTTCAGAATAAGAGAGATCAATGTCTTTACGTACTTGTCCCTCTGTGGCAGATGATGATTTTCTTGGGTTGCGCGTGCGTCTCGCTGCTGGGGTTTCTAATGGGCAGATCGGACTGCACGAGCTCGGCCAGGAAGTTGATGTATCCGATGGCGAGCCGCAGAGTGTCCACCTTGGACAGCCTCTTTTCGTAGGGCAGCGTCGGGATGTGGGAGCGCAGCCCCTCGAAGGCGTCGTTGATGGACTGCATCCTCCGCCGCTCCCGGACGTTGGCCGCCTGCCTCAGCTGCTGCATCTCCACCTCAGACCTCATCCGCCTCCTGCGCTTCAGGAACGGCCCGCCGTGGTGGCCCATCTGCGGCGACAGGTCCGCGGTGTCATACGAGAAGGTGGAGGACGAGGAGGAGAAGGACAGGTTGCCCGTGTCGTAGTCTCCGTGCGCCGCTCGGCCGCCGTCTTTGCTGTAGTAGTCTTGGAAGTGACTCGTCAGGAAGTCGACGTCGTCATCTAGAAAGTCATCCGTGTCCAAGTGTCCATCTCTGGAGGACTGGTCGGTGAAGAAGTCGTCATCGTCGAAGTATGGAGGGGAAGAGAAGGAGTCGAGTCCGGAGAAGGGGTCCAGCACACTGTCCATCTTTATACTGTCCATCTTTGTCTGTGCTGTTGTCGCGGAAACAACGACGCGACGCGTTGTTCCTTCTTTTATTGACTCGTGACTCTGCGCTCGCTGCTCACGCTCAACATTTACTTTTAGCTGAAGAACAGGCACGCGAGGCTTATTTATAACGACATCCATAGGCGCGTGCCGTTTGCCAATCGGGCCAACCAATCACAGCTCGGTCCGCGAGACGCACCTCGGGATAATCCCCCCTGTAAACCACGCCCCCCCCCCCCCCCCCCCCCCACACACACACACACACACACACACACACACACCGTGGGTACTTGCTCTAACATCTCAACTCTGCACTGTCACCGGCTGGTCCTCCTGCACCAGACTCCGCTTACAAATCAGCCAATTTAAGGTTCAATAAATCATTCTGCAGAAGTAAAGACAATGATCAGAGTTATTACACCAGAAGGCTTTAAAGCTTCTCTCTTTTTTTTTTTAAAGATAGTGTTTGCAGGTTTTTTTCCAAGACATGGTTCTGCTCCCAATGACCATATTTAAGATTAAAACGAGTCAACTTGACCTCAGTTGTTTGTCCACAACCAAGAAACTGCCCGAAATGATTGGTGTTCAAATAAACAGGCTGTATGCAACAGGTTGTCTGATAAAAGGTTGTTGCAGGATGTTACCTGAAATTCTCCAAACTGCAACAGGTTTCATAAATCGATCAACTTGTTTACCAAACCTGAACACAAGATGCGATTAAAATAACTACAAGCAAATTACATTTTAGCAGGTTATTCATTTTATTTATGACATGCTGTGTGGATTTTCCCCAGTAACCATACAGATAACAGTTAGAATGGTTTTAATAGATTATGTGTCAGTTTGGTGAAACAAAAGGTGTTTTTTTTCCCTCAGATTAAAGCAACAAATAGTTCTAATAAAAACGCTCGTGGAGGTCTTAGATTCAGTGCATTAGGTGTCCCAAAACCCTGACGTCAGCAGGTTATGATATGCTCTTTATGATTCTGTGCATCTCTTACTTTAACAGAGCTGTCATGAGCTTATTTCATAAAACAAACAAAAAAACAACGTTATTATTAGTAAACCACCCATATCATGGGAAATTAGACTAAGAATAATAACAACGATATGTTTACGGTCTATTTCTTTTGTGAGAGTGAAGTCAGATAATTCAACATAGCATTTTTAAACATAGAATAATAGAGACGCAGTAGACAGAGAAAACAAAAAAAAGGTCACATAAAACATGACTATGAAACGAGTGTGCAAACAGGGATCTCAAAGCGTTCAGTGTACAACTCACGAAGGAGCCGTATTACAAGATCACCTATAAAAATGAACAACCTCAAAGGTAGTTTCAGAATGAACACAGTCAAAAGGAAATCATCATGAATCCTCCTTTAAACGTGCCGGAGCAGTTTGGGAGTTTGGCATGAAAAGATGTATGGAGATAAAAACAAACATTGACGGTATTTGATAGGATTTCTCTTCAATGTAAACAAACAGAAGAATGAGCGGTGTCGCTCCGTGTTTTCTCTTCCTCTCTCCACGCAGCCGCCGCCGTGCTGAACAGACTCATTTATTTCGCAGTAAGTGGGCAGCGCTGCAGCCATAAAGACATGCACCAGTAGAGTGGTCGATGCGCCACTTGTGCCAGCCAGTGCGGGTTTTGATTGGGAGAACTGGTTGACAAATAAAAGCACAGTGGTGGGCCTTGAGGCGCGCGCCTCACAGACACCTCACGCGACAAATGAAGGCACCCCGGTACACCGAAAGGAGAGTGTCCATCGGTCTGTAAGTACGCATCTATTCAGCCCATTCAGAGGGACTCACTTTGTTCTGGGAGGAAAATGGACCTTTTGCAGGGGCAGGCTGCGTGCGCGCGCACCGCGTGAGCGTGTGGATATTGGTGGCGCAATAGAAAGCTGCAACACGAGCTGTGGCCGTGGGAAGAAGGCCACTTGTGTCCCCATCGTCAGTCAATGCAACATGTCGTGTTGTAAATGAGGCTTGTGTTGCTGTCTACATAATGAAGCTGTAGCTGGGAGCCCGCGTGGCTCTCAACAGGCGCACAATATCCGCACGTCCCGGTACCAACCAACCAGGTGCTGAACGGAGCACCGACTCTGACGAACCCCCCCCCCCCCCCCCCCACACACACACACACACCTTGCTGCACCGAGGACCACACCTCGAACCAGCACCGCACCCACCAGAAGAACAACACAATCTTCCATCAGTATTCATCAATGGAAGAGAAGTCCAACCAGACACGAGCTGGTCCCCGGGACTCAGAACCAGTCAGTCATTCAGAACCAGACTGGGTTCATTCAAAGAGCTGACCTCAGCAGGAAGCTGCATGTCCATAAACCTCAGCTCACCCTGGGAAACAAGTGCTGGAGTCCTACATGCGCTAAGTGGAGGGAAGACATGAGAGTATGTATCTGAGAACTGCACAACAATATCAAGATAAACAAATAACAAAAAAACAAAAACGAAAAACAACAAAAGTTATGAACGTGTCATGGTGACATGATTTACTGAAATTCCTTGTGTGTAAATTTAAAACCAGGCTGCTTAGACACAGTCTTTATAGATACATCTAATTATTAGCATCTCACCTCTGCTGCTAATTAATAAGAAGGGCTTAACACTTTATTGTTTCTACTTTTGTACGAGTATCCATACATGTTATAAGATATGTTTAAGAGTTTTTAAGATGAGTTTGACTTAAAGTTTACACGCTTACAGTCTCGAGTTTACATTTAATTCCCTTCAGGGAATCAAGTGTGGGAAAGTTCTGAAAGTCCTGGCTTTGGAAAATAGGCTATACATTAAAAATAATACAAAATAATAATACAAAAATAAAAGAGCCTACCAAAGAATATTGGTGGTTTATCTGCTCTTTATCGTCATTGTGGATCCTACATATTAAGTAGCCTTCATGGTAAATACATATATAAAACCTTTTCTCTTTCGAGATAAAAGTCAGATTGGTTTTCTCCTAATTTTAAACTCTAAAATGATCCTTCAAATGGAAACTGTGATGTTTTTACATTTTAAATGTTTCTCTGATGAAGTGTGAAGATGATGAGGACCAACGGACCGATGATGATGATGATGATGATGATTCTTATTCTTCATTACACTCACATTGGGACCCGCCCTGGTCTAAACTCTGACATTAAGGCAACATTGTGTGTCCCTGTTATAAAAGCGTGTGTGTCCCCTCCGCTGAAAACCAGACGATAATTCGAACCGTGCAGGTTTTTAACGCGCCGTGACCGCGCGCTCCATGACGTCTCATTGATGAACGTGCTGTCATTCTGAACGGGCCGACCTGCGCGAGCGGCGCAAGTGTTTGGGTTCCCATGCAGCCCCTCGGTCTGCAGCATGCAGCAGGCTGGACGGGGCATTGAACACCGGCCACACTGGTCACGGTGCGCGTCAGAGGTGGCGTGTATGTAACAAAACAAAACAAAACAAAACGAAACGAAACGAAACAAAACAAAACAAAACAAAACAAAACAAAACAAAACAAAACAAAACAAAACAAAACAAAACAAAACAAAACAAAACAAAACAAAACAAAACACAACAAACATGCTTACTGGTGGTGATAAACTGTAAATTATGACACTGTCAGTCATATTCGACTGAATGATAATAACTCGATCAATATCTGCTTCAGAGGTCTGAGGTATCATTTTTACAGTCTTTATCATCAGATAGGAGGTTTTTTTTATGTCCACGTTCCTATTTCAGTTGAATCAACCCCAATTCTGAAAAATCAATTCATAAAAATCAATTGATAAAAAAGGAAGCCCATTGCTTGTTACTTCTTAGTTAGTCTACTAACCTTTAGAAGAAAGAAATGAATAAATAGGCTTTAATAAACAATTATATATATAGCTATACTGACTTTATAAATGATCTATTATAATAATTATTATTAGAAATGATTATTGTAATTATTATTGGCATTATTCCTATTATTATGAATAGTAGTAGTAGCAATAACATAACGGCTTTCATTTAGTTCATAAAATGTAAATTGTCTTTTCTACTCTTTATATTAAGTGTACGTGATTTTAGAATAATGATCTAATAGATTATTTTTAGTTACCAAGAAATAAGAATCTAATTTAAATAGTAATTTCCTTAAAAGAAAATGTGAATTCATCATTTATAATTGATCAGCATATACCTGTGTGTTTTCTTCCATGCAAAAATAATTTGTGTCTGTATCACATGATTTAGTTGTTTTGAGAAAACCACTGGAAGGACTCGACAGAGCGCTGCTGTTATCACATCAGGAAGTTTATCTGCAGTAAAGTTCCTGAAAGCAGCAGTTCAAAGTTCAAATCTTAAAATATATTCATTTCAAAGTGTAAAATGTCAAACTGTAAATGTGTTTCCTCAGTTGGTGTCCTGAGAATCTCACCTGCAGGTCTGGAAAAGGAAATCCAGAAAGTGAACTGCCAGACAAACGTGTGGAATTAGAGCCGCAACTAATCCTCCCACAACTGACTCAGCGGTAATCCCTGTAATCTCTGGCTGCGGGGGATTATCCATCTGGATGACTACAACAAATTAAAAGGATTTACTGAATAGTAATTTAACAATTTGATTAGATGCATCTTCAACAACCTTTGCTTTGTTGGCCACTTAAAGGCGGCTGATGACCTGATCAGCTCAAAGGTTTTGTTTGATTCATGATGTCATCGAGGTCATTTGTTGTTGTTTGGTGTCCAAAAGATTTCAAAGTATTTAAATAGGTTTCAGATTGAACTGTATATGGTCTGTATGACACATTTAGCTTTTATCCATTTAACATGTAAACATGACATAATAAAATGAGCGTTTATGTTTATGACACATCTGAGGATCTGAGAGATTTAATGAGTTTTATTTGACCTATTTGATGGATTGTAACGGCAGATTCGGACATTTTAAGGTTAAAGATTTTCAGTTTTTCTTGTCAAAACACTAAATATAGATTTCCATACCTGGAAGAGTAGAAATCGTATTATTTACTTAGATTAGCGGTTCAAATGTTGTCTAATTTACAGCAAGTATGACTGAAATGTTAAAGGAATAAACCGTCAGTGTACTTTACTTTTAAAATACGATGTTTTACAGCTTTCTGTTTGTGGCTGGTTGAAAGTTAGTTTGGTGGTAAATGAGGTTGAGTAAAAGTTTCTGGGTTCCACAGACTGATGAGTCATGAGTCAGTTAGACAAGCAGCCCCATAAACTCTGTTCATATTTGACAAATCTGCAATCTACAATTTACACGCAGTGCCAATGAGCTGTGTCCGTGGAGGAAGTTGCATCCAGTCACAGGACAGAAATTCATATTTTCTCTGCATTTATTATCATTTTTCTAAGAAAACTATTCGAAATGTTCTGTTATCAGTGCAACTAAATACTATTCAAGTTTTCAAACTCCTTGCGGGTTTCAGCAACTCTCACCTCTGTAACAGTGTGAAACATCCTCATCATCATTTTATTTTACACACCTGTTAACTAAGCATGAAGCACTCCAATAACTCTCCGTCTCTCCGTCCAACTCAGTCAGATCACACACATCCATGTAAACAGGGCTGAAAGCAGGTCACCGGTGTCAGCGTGTTGGCTGCAGCCTTAGCACCGGGAAGGCCTGGGAATCCTGCCACATGCAGGCGGGATGCGGACAGCGCATGCACAAATTAAAGAGCTCTCTGTGGGTGATGAGGGTGCACCACTTGTTCAGGTCAGAGGTCAGAGGCTTCAGGGTTCAGGCTGACTTTACATTCACACAACTTTACTTCTTCTGTGGCGCACAACAACACATATTGATGAGTCCGATAGAATCACAATAAGTATTTACATCTGTACAGCTCACAAGCATACATGCTCCTTCATATTTCAGACAGTCTCCACTTGTACATCCTTTTTTATTCTTCAGCACCTTTTGGTTTAGAGGCAGCATTGGTCATTATTTAAAAATGCCCCAAAAGTGTTTTGATTAAAGTAACAGCGTCATCTAGTGGGTGTAGTAACTGTGATGGACGCCAAGGAGGAAGTCAGGTGATGTACTCTTAAATTATGTTCAGTCCACTCCGTTCTCATTACCAGAGCATCTTTTTTCACGGCTATTAAGAGATAAGAACAAAGTATACCTGAGCGGTTATGCAGCACAGCAAAGTGGTCGAAAAAATATTAAGTACAAATTGGGAAAAGTCCACATCAAGAGAAGATGAGGGGCGGTTGGTGAAGTAACCCAAACCGTGATCCTCTCCGAACCCTAACCAAGTCGTTTTTGTGCCTGACCAGAATTAAACAGCGACGTTGTCACGTGACCCAAACCATCGTCTCTTCTGAACCATATGCACTTTGATTTTGGTTCATAAATGTTAAATACCTGCTGTGTCTTTGTGAGACAGTTCGAGTGTAATCACATTAGATCCGACTGCTCTGATTGATATTGATATTTTGCTTACTTTCTTCTTTTTTTAAATTTTTTGTTTTACATCTGTGGCTTTCAGCACCACAAAAAGTTATAAAGTTCAAAAGTGCATCAGATGTACAGGAAACATGGCGGTTTGCAGCGAGTCGGTCTTCACCACACTGAAACTCATTATAATCCAAACCATAATGTTGATCTGAACCCAACCAAACCTTTACCGTATTACTGTAAGAGGTCTTCTTTTGTTGTTATTGTTGTTGTTGTTCAAATAACGGTCTGATTCTGGATTGAACTCATCTTGGAGCAACATTAAGGGGTGTAAAATACTGCATGAATACGAATACCTATAAATGCGCTTGACTTTCTGAATCAGAGAATTCCAAGTGACGATGTGAAAAGGTGTCTAAATGGAACAATATTGAGTTATATTGTATTATATTCTCGACATCTGCAGTTATTTTGAGGTAAACGTTTATTTGTATCTCAGACTCAGAGGAAAACTTTAGGATGAGACTGCAGGTGAAAGTCTTTTTGATTCAGTAAAAGATCATTCTAATTGTTGTGTTATGAACCTGAGTAAACTGAACTGACTAAAAGATATCCATTTATATCTTCAGCAGCTTAATAGACCTCTTCGGTAATTTGTATTGATTTATACCAAAATGTTCAAATCTCAGATAAATTAAAACTTAGTTAGTTAAATATGTTGTTGCGACAATTCTGCTTCATTTCACAAATCTAAACTCCCAACATCTTTTCCGGGTCAGAGGGAAGTTCAGTGTCTTCTCAAGGACACCTTGACAGTAGTTGTTGGAGGGGGGCCTCCAAACACCCCCCACCCCCCATCCCAACCCCTTCCTTTCCGCTACAAGATGAGTGGCATAAACACCATCGAAGTTTTTATTCTAATCCTCAGAAGTCCTTGAGGGTGCTATAGCCATGGAGGGCGGGGGAGGGGGGGGGGCAGTCAGGGTAATTGACTCATCTGCTGCTGTCTCTAATTGATTTAGGCATTAATCTGGTGGCCCAGACTCGGAGCTGGGCTAATATGTGAGGAGAGCGGAGAGAGTCCAGCTCTGCCCGGGGGCTGTTGACGGCTGCAGGGAGGATTGGAGGAGATTAACAAATATTTCTGAGCGTTCCGGAAGGAACAACTTGGCCGATCCATCTGCTTGTCTGTCGAAGCAGCGAGAAAGAGGAAAGGTTCTGGGGAAAGTACTGCAGCCAAATGCAGATATATATGTGGCACACGCAAAAATGTGACCTTATTTATGTTAAGTTCTGATTTAATTTGTCAGTGTTACATTTTTAGGGACAACATGTGTTTAACAGCTGTATTTAAAAAAAACATATTTCACAGAATAAGAGAAGCTATTCAATATTTCTTATTGATTTTTAAATCGATGCTTTATACCTTGTAAACATATAAATGCAAACAATTAATATATTTATTATACATCAACCCAGTATCACGGCAAGGCGTGAAATAGACACGCCTGTCCACTACAGCAAAACGTGAAATAGCCACGTTTTGCATATATACTATTGAAATAATATAATAATACTACAACATACTCTTTTAATAGGTGTATTTAAAAATAGAGATTTTTATAAATATCTTTAACATTTGATCCGTAGTTAACTTGACATTAAGACAAATATAGAGTTCAACATGTGTTTTTATTCCGTATAGTTTCTGTAAAACATGCATGAGACATACTGTAAATGTGTCATTAAAAGTTGATCCCTCTGGAGGACAGGCAGTATAATCCTGCAGCAGGCAAGTTATTTAATCCTCGGTGTACTGCTGCCATCATGTGGTCACGGTGGAGAACAGCGGTTCAGGAAGCAGACAGGCTGCATGGCCACGGACCACATAATTATGATGACATTTGGAAATGGATGTTTTTCACGTCAGCAGAAAATTCATTAAATTCATGGTTTTATCGTTTCTCATATTTTGTAGCTACTATTTGTGCGATATTGCACCCATCAAATCATTATGTGTGTATCATAATCAGAACAGGATACATCCGAGCAGCCCAGTTTGGGGCCTGCAGGTCAAGACCTTTGTTTTGGATATTTAACAAGCTTGTGCTTATTCTCCTGAGACTCTAAAAAAATACTTCATTTGCCTCGTAAATATCCCCAAAATAGAAAGTTAAATCACATCAAATACATGTCTGAATGTCACTTAAGTGATTGTTTGAGTTGGACATACCAAAATAAATGCTTACAAATCTAACTATTAATTTGGAATGACATTTACTTCTGTTGTTTAAGTTCATTTCATAAAAAGAAATATTCTTAACATTTTTTGTAAATTTTAATCAAAATGGGTGTAACCACGGCCTTTTGGGGGGTCATGTCCCCCCAATACTGAGAAAATACCAAACTGTCCCCCCAATACAGAGTAGAAAATGTGTTAAACATATTCTTCTTTTATGACCACCGTCAATGCTTCTGTCTCTTGTTATTTGCTGTTTATTTTCAATTTATTTCCCGTTGTGAAGGAAAACCTACTTCCTTTTTTCAGACAGGAAGTAACAGACACCCGAACAGGTAACAGCTCAGTTGAACAGGTGATAATAACCAACATCTCAGCTGACTGGTACCACTGTACACTTTATTGGAGATAAAGTTTTAGCTGAATTTCAGGAGCAGGACCACGCCTCAACCACTCCCCCACTTCCGGCCACACTCCTATAAATATCCACCCACTCTAAACCTCGGCCCGTTCACGTTTTCTGTATCCGGAACCAGACGCCACGCAGAAAAAACAAAAAACAATCTTACCTTGGACCAAGCATGGATATACTGTTCCTCAGCCCGTCCGATGACGACGACGATTGTCTTGCCTCCCCAGAGGCCACCCATACAGCTGCCCTCTCCAAAAACCCCAGGGTTACCCACGAGACGCCGCCACCGGGAACACCCAGACAGCACAGCGGAGCCAAATCGCCGATCTCCAACAAGCCGACCAGCTGCATCCACCAGAATCCCTCTCTCCGTTCAATCCTTCTGTACGAAGGTTCCGATCCACGGCCGTCCTCCAATAACTCACTCACCGGTGACAGAGGGAGACCTGCCACCCCCAGACGTAGTCAACGGAAACGTAAGTCCCCTCTCTCTTCCTCCGCTCGCCCCAGACCCAGCGCTCGGGAACGAGTCTCCGACGACTCCGGCTCCCCAGCGCGCCGCGCTCAAAGCCTCCGCCACCGCTCCCGCGGTCCAGCCAGGTCCCCCGTCAAAGACGCACCGGCCAAGATCTCCGACCGGACCGCAGTCCGTCAGCTAAAAGCGTTAAAAGAGAAGGGGATACCTCACCACCGCTCCAACAACAAAGCAAAACTGTTCCAACTCCTCACAACTTTCCAAAAGTCACGTCAGGCAAAAAACACAGACGTACCTCCATCCAAAACACACCGGCGTAACGTCAACGACAGTGACGTCACCATGCACCTCCAAGCCCCACCCTCCCACCCACCCACCCACAAAGTTCCGGGTTGCCAGGTTTTGCAGCGCGCCACCTCTCATCCCCCTCCACTTCCTCCGGCAAACTCACCTTTGCACAGCGGCACCGGGATGCCAGTCCCTACTCCTTCTTCCCCTACCCTCCAACCATCCGATGCTCTCTTTTCTGGCTCTGCGCCACCGCCCCCCCCCTCCCTCCCCATTCTTCCAACCCAGCAGTCCCACGGCCACACTACCGGCACCGAGATGCCAGCCCCCCTCCTCCCCCTTCCCCTGCTCCAACCATACACCCAGCACTTATCCTTGGCGTCAGCGATTCCTCCACCCAACATAGCTGCCAAAAAACCCCCCAAAAAAACCTTCTCCCGTCTCCGCAAACTTCCGCCAACAGATAATCTCAGGTAAATACGTTGACTTGGCACAACTCATCCTCCCTCCCCTCCACCAACACGCTGAACCTAGGGTGATCGATAGCCATGAGAGCCTCATTATCATGCGTACCTCAGCGCCAGCTCGCTCCAAAGAGCTCACCCCGCCTGAGTTCGCGTACGCTTTCTCCCTGTATAGAGATGTCCTCTGCACCCCCTACTCAGCTAGGAGGACAGAGTTAGATAATTACCTTTCCATAATCCTGGACCTAGCGCGGATCAGGCCAATACCACATCCAATTCGCTTCAGACGTCGCAGCCCGTCTCCTCCAGTTCAACCAGGCCACTTACTGGGGTACCCTCAACCAGGAACTCTACTGCCGCATTTTTGCCGCCCGTCCAGCTCTCCCCTGCAAATTATGCAGCGCCCCTTCCCATCCCGCCTCCGCATGCACCATCCCCATCCAACCACATCCCCAAAGCCAACCTTCAGCCACCACTCACCCGACTTCCTAGTTATAACTCCTCCTTTATCACCTCCAGCCCACGGTCTCTTGACCATGAAATCAGTCTTCACTCAGCTTGGCGTCCCTCTCTGAAGAGAAAACAGAAGGTCCTTCACACATCTTGGAGTTTCTCAGGATTACTCTCGACACTGTCCGGTTCCAAGCTTCTTTGCCCGCGGAGAAACTCCAACGCATCATTCTCCTCCTGCAAAACTTTCTTCTTATTCCCTCTTGCACCAAACGACAACTGCTCTCCCTCTTGGGACATCTGAACTTTGCCTTGCGCATCATCCCCCAGGGCCGCTCCTTTATTTCGTACTTGCTTTCCCTCGCATTATCCACACCCTCACTTATCGATCCAGTCTCCATGGATACCCCCTCCAGAACAGAGATGCAGATGCGGCTGCACCTCCTCTCCAACTGGAACAGTATCACCTTCTTTTACGACGACCAACTTTCCAACCCAGAAGGCATTCAGCTCTATACCGACGCTGCTCCTTCCGCTGGTTTTGGGGGCCACTATGGTAGAGGATGGTTTTCAGCTGAATGGCCCATTGAGTTCTGCAACTTCCTCCAAGGCTCCCTCCAATCATCTTCAGCAGTCCACGAAATATATTCGATTGTTATCGCCGCTCTCCTCTGGGGGCACGAGTAGCCAAAAAGGTCTACACTCATCCACTCTGATAATATCGCCATAGTCGACATCATTAGCGAAGGCAGAACAAACTCTCCCACGATCATGCCCTTCATACACCGTCTCACGTGGCTGTCGGTCACTCATCAATTTATTCTCCGAGCTAAACATGTTCCTGGCCACCATAACTCCATCGCTGACTCTTTGTCTCGCTTCTCCTTCCAGATCTTCAGAACCTTAGCTCCAGACGCGGAGGAGAATCCAACCCGTCCCGCCACTTTCAGACTTGACATTCCTCGTTTGAAACGAACCATCGCAGAACTCATCTCTTTTTCCCAACAAGCCACCATCAGCAGCTTAGCCCCCAGCACTCTTTCTACTTACTGGACGGCCTGGAACTCTTTCCGCTCCTTCCACGCCACGTTTAACCTTCCGGAAGGTTCCCTTCCTTCGACGTGGCCTCCGTATGCAGCTTCATCTCCCATGTCCACTCAATTCTCCACATCGAGATACCCACCATTAAGATTTACCTTAGCGGTATCAACTTCTTTGCAAAGTTACTCACTGGCTCCCCTGCAACGCTCTCCCAGTCGTCTTTACTTATTAAAGGCCTTCAGCACCAAACACCTACACCGACTCCTCGCCATCTCCCGTTAACCCCCGATCTTATTTCTCGCTGCATTGCCACCCTTCGTTCTAACCACTTTTCCGCCCACCTGGCGCGCACTCTGGAATCCATGTTTCTACTTGCTTTCTTCGGTTTCTTGCGATGCTCAGAATTCGCTTCTTCTTCAGTCAAGTTTAACCCTATTCTCCACCCTTGCGTATCCGACCTCTATCCCATCTCCGAAGATTGCTTAGGCTAGTCACTCAAACGGAGCAAAACAAACCAGGTCAGCAACCCAGTTCCCATATTTTACTTTAAACTAAATTCATATCTGAGCCCCTATGAACCCTTCATACATTATCTTCAGCTCAGGAAAACACAGCAAACTTCTTCCCATGAACCGCTGTTCATCACCGAAACAGGCCAAGTTGCCAATCGGTCCTGGTTCCTTTTACACTTCAGAGTAGTTCTAATCACCTCGGGGATTAATCCTGACTCCTTCTCCGGCCACTCCCTTCGCATAGGGGCAGTCACCACCGCGTCAAGCGGAGGAGTCCCAGACCACCTCATCAAGGTCATGGGCACTGGTCTTCCCAAGCCTACCAACTTTACACCCATCACAGCTTCGACGACCTGCGCAAAGGGCAGGCAGCCTTGCTTTCTTAGGATAGCTTCTTTTGGGGATCTGCAAGGCCCGGAAGCCGCAGTGGATCCTCGACTAAGCCTTCCCCCAAACCGCGAAACTCTCACCCCGGCTTAATCTCCCCCAATCAATGAAGGTTCGCCCCCAGCCGAGGCGGGGTCCTAGCTAGAGAATAGACTTTTAGTTAAGTTAGCTAACCAGTGGCTGCCTTGTTTTGCTAGTGACAGGTTCAAAGTGTAATTCTAAGGAAAGGAAAGGATTCCTGCAGTGTTCCACCTTTCTGTTTGATCAGAAAACAGCTGTAATATCGCTCTACTCGAAGCCACCAGACTCCATTGATAAAAACAGTAATTTTAAGGTGTAGAACAGTGGAGTTGAGTCTGGTGGCTTTGAACAGATTGATATGGGACGATGGTTATGAAGCCTCACATCCATCATACAGACTTATTAATATCTATCAGGGATCCTTTAAGTTTGTTGGTTTCCCAAGTGGAAAGAATAAAGACTGCAAAGTTTATCATAGTTAGCATAATCAATAAGAGACCGTATTATTACATTTTTGTCACGTTTTGGACGACATACTATATCATGACATTTAAAAAACATTTTGGACGACATATTACAGTTTAATGTTTATTTACATTTTGGACGACATACTATGATATTTTTTGGGACATTTTGGACCCTTTGCTATACCAAGACATTTTTATGAAATTTTAGCTCACATACTATAGGTCTGTGTCTGGTGGGTGTGGCCTCTCTGCTTCCCTCCTCCAGGCTCCTCCCTCTTCCACTCCTCCAGCTGGCTGGCACAGCTGCACTCCGCTGATCACTGCCTGACGGTATTTCAACCCTGGTCCTGCACTTCATCTTGGTCAGTTGGTTGTGTCAGCTCACCTGGTACTACGCTGCTGCAGCTCGCTCTAAGTTTGGACTCTCCTGGTTCCTCGTCTGGTTCTGATCCCTGCCTGCTCTCTACCTGACTCGGTTTACCTGCGAGTACCAGCTGTCTTCCCGTCCTGTCGTCCCACCACGACAAACTCACCTGTAGTCCTGCGAGAATCCTCTGAGATAACCAGTCGACACTCACCTGTAAGTCCTGCGTTTGTCAAGGAGATCACTGGTCAAGACTCACCTCAGATCCTCCCTCGGTCCATCCAGACTCCCCACGGCCCAAACCTGTCGCTCTGGCTTCAGGATTCAGAGACATCCTCCAGACACCGACCCTCTTGGACTCCACCTGTCTGCTGCCTGCCCCGCTCACACTCCTAGACAATGTTACCTGGACTCGGCGCACACACACACACACACGCACGCACACACGCACACGCACACGCACGCACGCACGCACGCACGCACACACACACACACACACACGCACACATACGCACGCACACACATACACACACACACATACACACACATACACATACACACATACACACACACACATACACATACATACATACACACACACACACATATACACACACATCCCCCCTGGAGTCAGCCACTCTGCACATGTGTGTGTGTGTGTGTGTGTGTGTGTGTGTGTGTGTGTGTGTGTGTCATTCACACATACCCTCAAGCCTGGACTCCCCTCACCGACTACACAACCTGGACTCTGTCTGCACACACACAACTCATTCTCCCCGGACACCAACAACTCCACGACTTCATTACTTTCAATAAAACTGCTTTTTATTCATTAATCCAGCTTCTGTGTTTGTCCTGTTCACACAATTACTACACAACTATGATTTTATTTTGACATTTTGGACTAAACATACAATGACTTTTTTATGATATTTTGGACGACGGACTATAATATGACTTTATAATGTTTTTTTAATTTTTTTTTTACCATATACTAAACTATGACTTTATGATATTTTGGACAACATACTATACTTCACTATACTTTATGAAATGTTGGACCACAGTCTATAGTATGACTTTTTTATGAAATGTTGGACAACATACTATAGTATTACTTTTTTTTTAATTTTTTTTTTTTTTAATATTTTTGATGACACACTATTGTATGACTTTTTAAAAATATTTTGGACAGTATGAAAAATGTAGTAATTTGTTTTGATAAATCACATACATTTTCCTAGAATTTTAATATCTACTTAGTTTTTTTTAAGGGATTTCAACGCTTTTCTTGGAATTGCCTACGGATTTCAATTACATCTACAAAAAAGTTTATGTCATGGTACTAAATTTATTTGTTTAGTCAATTAAATTGTATCCTTGCATTTACTTAAATGGTTTATGTCACTGTGGTAAATGTAGTCTTTCAGATCCATTTCAATTTTTTACTTACATTTACTCACATTTTTAAGTATATTTATTAGATTTTACTGGTTTGGAAATTTATTCTATTTTTTTGTGTGAAATTGTGCCGCCAAAATTTTGTTTAGTTTTTGCAATGTATTAAGTGCTGTAAAATCTTTAACCTTAATGACAATGAACTGTACATTTTGTGTGAGTGCATTGTGCTCTTAAGCCTCCTTATTAAATTACATTGATTTAAGTCTTATCTATGAGGAATTGTGATATTTTCTGTGAATGTTCCTGTGTACTTACTGTGTTGTCCATCACTGACTTTGGGCTGAGAGATCGAGGCAGTGAGATACTGGCAAAAGAAAACGTATACAAATTTGGCAAGATGACAGTTTTTGATAGCAATTTCTGCAAAATAATAAAATCATTATCATGCAGATTAAATAGTGTTTTAATAATCCTGAAAAAATATTTTAGATTTAGAATGTTAATTTTGGTCAAATATATTACATTTGAAAAAAATGCAATTTTACGGAACATAAACTTTATCGGAAAAAATTTGGGCACCTCTGGTCTATATGAACATACATTTGTGATATCAGTTTTATACTATTTTAATTTTTTTGTTGGTACGCGAGCACACCTGGAGTTAGTCACACTCCTAAAAAAGATAATACCCATTGAGTTAAAACATTTGATGACGCATCAAACAGGGCTGGAAAATCACTTAAAATAAAATGTAATGATATAATTAGACCAAAATAACCTGCGAATTGCTAAAAATAGGTTCAGAAATCATAGAGAGATCATAGAAGAAGAGTTGATAGTTAATTTTATTATGGGTTCTTCAATAATTATGGACATATAATCATCTCTTTACAATACAACATAAGATCAGAAGAGCATGACAGACCACTTTAACAGAATCTCATAGTTTAAAAAAAAAATCAATAAATAAGAGCATAAATAAACCAAATATATGTTTTCAACTTAGATATAGATTCATATACTAATATTGTGTCTGCATGCGTCATGAAACATCCTCATCATTGTCTGTACAAACACAAGAAATCGGTCGCAGGTACAAGTGGGTAGGTAACATACAGAATGACGTTATGAGGCTACTAGACCGTACTGAGGAAAGGCCCAAAATAGAAAACAACGGACTCAGGAAGCACTTTATAGAGACCTCACACACACACACACACACACACACACACACACACACACACACACACACACACACACACACACACACACACACACACACACAGTGCATCTTCCAAATGGAAATATATACAAATGAAACGCATACAAACTTTGTACCACATGGACTCTTGCGCGCGCACACACACACACACACACACACACACACACACACACACACACACACACACACACACACACACACACACACACACACACACACACACACACAGTTTGAGTAACATATCACCATGTCTGGGAGACCCTGATTTGTAAAACTACATTTCTCAACTCTTCCTGAGGAAAAAAAGCACACAAAGCCAGTGAGCTTAAACATCATATGTTGTAGTTACACGTGTTTTCAGCCATTCTACATCCAAGGTTGTCACCTATGTAGAGGACTGCCAATATTAAATAATGAATTCATGAAGAACGTTTCCTGTTTGACATCATGTAGGAGCATTTTAAATTGAAATTTCCAAAATCCTGTTTCAGTTTCATCTTTGAATTTTTAAAATTTTTTAGAACATAACTTCATTATGTGCAAATTTTAATCCATAATTAACATCCAGATAATTATTTTTTTTGCTGATAAAGAATGGTAGGTTTTGCAAGATGCTGTATATATACACATATATATATGATACAATATAACTAAAGTCAAATGTCATTGTATTTTGCATGAAAAAGATACAAATTATGATGATTCTTGGTTATTATTTTTATGCTTCGTTATGTTTTTCGAGTTGTTTGTCCTGTTTTTGTGAAAGTGATATCTGAAGAACCTCTTGAGGGAATCTTTTCAAACACAATTATGCACTTGGCCTCAAGGATGAACAGTGACCTCTCTACAGATAGAGAGCACACATGTTCACTTGTATGCATCAATGATGTGTATAGATTTGGGTAATCAAAGGTTAAAGGTCAAGATGACCTCACGTCTTTGTCTGCCATTCTATTCTTGTGAACGCAATATCTCCGGAACTCATTGAGAAAATATCTTGAAATTTGGCACAAACATTCACTTGGACTCAAGCATGAACTGATACGATTTTGGTGATCAAAGGTCAAAGGTTGAGGTTACTGAGTTCATTTTGTTTTCCCTTTGTGAATGTAATATCTCAAAAACCCTTTCAGGAAATCACTTTAAAGTTTGGCACAGACATTCACTTGGACCCGAGAATAAACTGATTTGATTTTGGTGGTCAAAGGTCAAAGGTCAAGGTTACTGTCATCTCACATCAATCCATGTTTACAAGCACGATATCAGGGGAACACCTTGAGGAAACCTCTTCAAGTTTGGCACAAATGTTGACTTGAAGTGAATAGACTTTGGTGGTAAAAGGTCAGAGGTCATGTTCACTGTGACCTCACATCTCTCTCATTTTTGTGAACGAAATATCTTTGGAACGCCTCAAAGAAATGTCTCCAAATCTGGCACAAACATTCACGGACTCGAGGAAGACGTGAGTAGATTTTGGTTATCAACGTTCAGTGGTTAAGGTCAATACAACCTCACATCCATCCTGTCCATCAGTCCTATTCTTGTAAATGCGATATCTCAAAGCGCCCTCACAGAATTTCATAAAATTTGACACTGACATTCAATTGAATGCAAGAATGAACTGATTACGATTTGGAGGTCAAAGTTAACTGTGACCTCACGGAATATATTAGTGCTGATAACTCAATAGTTGCAATATCTAATAGGATAAAATGACTATTATTCTTTTCTGTCCATTATTGAACACCAAAACTGAGTAGATAGATACGTAATTGGTGACATTACGTGTCCATCTAGAAATTGTGGTGATTGTATAGACTTTCTGTGCTGTAAGGATTGAAGATGTGTGTAAACCATCCGAGTTTTAGAATTCATGGCTTCTTTGCCGCAACATGTATATGGGTTTTGACAGATATACATGTAAATTACAACTTGATTGTTTAGCGGAGGGATACAACTGGTAGGCAGTTATTCCAGTTTAATATTAGTTTTTTATGTATGGGAGTTAATTTGTTAATCTGGGTGCCCATTATGCAAGTTCAAACATTAGGATTTTTTTCTATTTTAAATTTGATCAATTTGCAAATAGCAGAAAATGACATTTCAATTCATATAATGTTTCAATATTGGCAGACCTTCATAGTTTTCTCCCTTTGTTGTTTTTAAGTTTGACACTGTGGTTTCAAAACATTTCTCTGGCAGTCATGTTTTATTTCCAACTAGGAAGCCAGTGACTGTATTCAAATATGATTATCTAATGTAATTATATCTGAAGATTTATAAAGATCTTTATTTGAGAAGCCTCCACAGTCTAAAACAGAACACTAAAGTTTCACTATGTGCATATCTTCCTGTATCTCCTGTTCACATTCGTGTCATGTTGTTCCTGCTCTACACCTCCTTCCCAAATCACAGACAGAAAGGTTGCTACTAGAACACAAAAAAATGATTCAGTAAATGGTAAACAAAAAAAAACAAAAAAAGAAAACATACTCATTCAGCAGCTGGATTCCCCTCTTAATAAAAGGGGTGTTTCACATTGAATATGGCTCACTGTAATTGTCACTGTCATCATTTAAACACAGAGGTAATCAGATCCTGTACAAAATTACACCCCCCCCCCACCACACACACACACACACACACACACACACACACACACACACACGCACAACTTATCTTTACAAAGGAAGAAAATAAATACGGAATACTTTCATCAATAACACACCATCATCATCATAGAATAGTCTGTAGAATCCTCTAAATCCTACTTTTGATTTCCAGACACTTTCTCTGGAGATATGAATGGCAGTTATATAAGGTCATCACGATAAATGTTGGTGTAAGTAGTAGTAGTAGTATAAATGACAATATCACAGCTAAACAACATGAAGTGGCTCCAAGAGTGTCGTCTTGGCCCCGAAGGTGTTTCTTTTGTCACGGTTGAAACTGGGTCTGGTCCAGCTGTTCTGTGGAGTCCAGCTGTGGAATATGAAACCTGGAATGTTTTTTTTTATGGCACTTCAGCACTCAATCAGAAAGTCCAAAACTGTGTAGCAGTAACAGGCAGCAGCTGCTCATCAACACTGAGTCCTCATTTACCTCTGTGATTCCTGCTGTGTTTACTGGAGGACACATTCCCCCACACAATGGGATGAATCCAAACTTAATTAATACATTTTCTGTGCTTTTCATTAGCTTTTCCCCCCCTTTTGCATTAAAGGAGCACTCCAGCAATTTAGAATGACACTTGCATAAATGGGGAGGATTTGCAGAGGGTGATATAGCCTGACTAAAAGTCTTTAGTATGGGTCACACTCTAAAAACGCTGGTTCCTATATTTCCCATAATGTAACTTGAAAGTGTCTGTATGTTAGATTCTCCTTGCCCAGTTCACACTCACATCCCAAATCTGTAGCTCCACTTTGTAACACAAACCCGAGCTAAAAATAACCCTGATGACATCACCGTGACATTATCAAGGTTATTTCCATCGACTTGAAAAAGCTCCTGAGGATATTATACAACTCTTGGAGACCAAGTGTGACTCAAAGGGATGAGTAAATGGACTTCCATGCATTAAGTCACTGGAGTGCCCTGTTAAAGTGACAGAAGCAGAAATGACAAAGAGCATTTTGATGCTAAATGTGTTTCCTACCAAATGCTTGTAATTGTTTTAATGTATGTGTAACACTAAAATATTTGCTTTTACATTTTTAATGTTAGATTCAAAAATCTAAAGCTTTAATTATTACCGCACTGAAGGTTCAAATTATGTTTTAGTTTTATGACGGTAAACCAACCAGTAATATTTCACACTATTTTTATCATCCTGACGCATTATCCTTTCTGTTGCTGTCGCTCTTATTCACAAGACAGTTACATAGCTCGTGAGCAGTTTTGGTGGAATTAACTATTTTTCTTTCCTACCCAGAGTCACACAAGACAAAAACATAATTATCATTTCAATTACAAACCTCTAATCTTTGGAGAAGGTCAACATACTTTCTCTGGATGGAGCTGCTGATTGTTCCTTTGCATTGTTGTACATTCTTTCAAAGAAATTAATCAAGACAAAAGTACTCTGAATAAGACCAACAAAATAGACTAATTCTCTTTGACCACAATTGCTTTCGGAGTATAATCTAAAATAGTACAAAGAAATCAGTAATGGCAATCCATTGGCACAAACTGAGCAGCTGACTTCCCAGGATTTAACTGAGAGTCTGGTCACATTAACATTTCAGGATGATATATTTAAATAAATATCATTCAGCTGAAGGGAATTATCCTGTTATTGAGGCCCAAACTCACTGCGTGAAACGATGGGGTCTGGCTACGCTGCATTGGGGATTGTTTTCAAATTGTTGCATCCTGATGGGCACAGAATTCGGGTTAAGTTTGAAACTATTCTAGCAGCCTTTAACCGATACCAATCATTGACCAATATTTGACTTATGTTGTGAGGCCAACCTGTAAACAACAGAGTCCCCGCCCCAAATGTGAGCAGAGGAGAGCTACATTTCAAAACAAACACTTGACTTCAATATCATTGCACTGCACCGCCCCCTTCTGGTTGCTGACTGGTTCAGACTGACTGAGGAACCTTTATACAAACAGGGTTTGTCAGCAGCAGGCTAGAATGCAGTTATCATGAACACTGAATGGAGTGATAGTCACAACCTGCTCACTGTTTTCACATCATTCTAATTGTAATATGTAAATGAGCTTAGGAAACCTGAAGTGAAGATACTTTTATTGTCCTTCTGAAGAGGATGTGTTATTAATGAGTAGCATTTTAGTTAGAGAGACAGCCAGATATCTTAACTGATAGTGAACCTCTGCTGGTGCCTGTAATCACGATGTGAAAGAGTGTCGTCTTTTGCGGGTTTGATGTGTCCAGACTCTCAGTCAATAAAGTTTAATCACCTTTCAAAAACATTTGGAGCTGCAATTTTGTACCCAAAGCTGTCCACTGAAGCTGAAACTATGACAGTAATGTTGAAACGCTAACATAATATACAGTAAGTAATAATGTCAGGACATCCCAAACATCATCCAAAATCAAGATTTCATAGTTTTTCAAAGATGCAATGTAGATTAAAAATGGTCTTATTTGTTGACAAAAAACAGTACGAACGTAATATTCAGCTTTCATTCTACCATGTTGCGGCAAAATGTATTACTGAAATAGTAGTCTATTAACTATTTGTCCTTTTGTTCAGTGATCTTTTGATGTTGGTCCCTGGAAACTCCTGGCAATTATTGGGTTACTACTGATGTCAAAATTTATAGCCCTTCATGTCCAAAGTCATGTGATGGTCGTGGAACGGACAGCTCTTTATCTACGTCACAACCAGTTTCAAATTAGATTTCTAAAAAACATTTTAATCTTGGCATAGCTTGTCTTAAGCTCTGTCTATTTTAATGGTAAAACAATCCAAAAAAAAATACAAATAAAAAAATCCATTTGAGTAGTTTGATTGCATGACCAGATTACTGACTGAAGAGACACCATTACATTCATACCGTACTGCATTTTTTACTCCATCTCATCTCGTCATTTATAGGGTCTAAAGTTTAAAGTGAATCTCTTCACACTTTGATAAAAAGTCAATGTCTCCACTAAATATTGCTTCAGTCTAAATGTACCCTGTAAACAAGTCATCTTGAAACCCGAGGAGAAAGGATGTAAAAATCAAACCAAAGAGGGAAGAAATGAGAACAGGTGGCGATACTAATTATCAAGATTATTAGGCATGATTTGTTATCTACCTGATGGCTTTCTGTGTTACACAATGAGGGCTCAAATAAAATTGTTTCTTATTTTTGAGCTTTTGGTAATAAAAAGCTGAAGGAGATGGGCCAAGGACACGAGCCACCGAACAGTTTTGAAACAAATCCCCATTTTGAACCTGGAGAAGTGTTTTAGTAAACCTGGTAAACCTGTCTGATGGCTCCTGTTTGCAGTCCTCTGTGGAGTCCAATAAAACAGCTGTTAAACTGGTGAGTAAAAATGAGCACGAGCCAAAAGATTAATGTCCAGAACTGTAAAAATACATCAAAGTTTGTAAAACAACAGAAATTTTGTTGAAAAAGTTTCACCCATTTTTGAGAGCGTTCACCCTACAGGAAGAACATACCAGCTGATAAGTACATGAAGTCCTTCAGTTCCTAAGAACTGACGTAATGTGTGGATGGAGAGGAGGATGAAACATAAACAGTGATCATGGCGTTCTCTTCTACAGAGGGAAGAGAGAGACACTGTTTTTATATTACACCAGTCTGCAGTGTTCGTACAGCCACAAGACCTGAAAGAATTATTTCATTGTGTGAGTATACCTGTTCATTATGGGTGAATGTGAATCAGTGTGTTTGTGTAAGATTGTCCATCACCTCTTTAAATTTACATATTTGTATAACATTTAAAGACTTTAAACATCTGCCAAAAGTCAAACCATGTCCTGTGTGATCTGTAACCTGTAAGTTTGTTTACCACAAATACTGTATGCTTCAAACAAACTTCTATTTCTAACTTTCTTGTTGTCAGATTATGTCAAAGGTCAGTGCTCCTAGCTGCTGTACAATGTAAGGAGGGGTGAAAGGCTCATGGCCTCTTTCTGTGGTTTCCTTCTGTGGCTTCCTTCTGTGGCTTCCTTCTGTGGCTTCCTTCTGTTTCTCTTATGAGAGCGGATCAATAAGTTCTGAGACTGCTCCTGTTTCCTGCGAACGATGCGCAGCACCGTTACATGCACGGAGCAGGAGGAAGATATAATCTATGAGGGCTAATCATTTTGGAGAACCAACGTGCCATTGCGTCACAGTTCAGGTCATTTTCACCAAATATTTTCCCTCAGAATGTCACAGTAAAATTTGATATTGACAGTCTGACCCTGGAGGACGAATTCATGGTGCAAAATCCCGTGAATGTCAGAAAAAGCTCCTGGTTGTGCGTCTGACCTGATGCACCTTTTTCGGATTTGGACAGTTGAAAGCATTTGGACGCTACGCCAATTAGAAATGCAAATGTCCCTCAAAACACCTTTTCCGGCTCATTGCTTCATTGCCATAGACTTCTTGAAGCATTTCAGGAGTCTCTGCTGTCAATGTCCAGAGTTTGATGTGCACCCTCCAATCATGTTCCTGTAGAAATTGTAAACACGCTGGACCATTGCTCACAAAAATATGGATAACTCAGTTGCTGATTGTGATCAAGCGCCGAAATTTGTAACACTTACTCGTTAGGGTTATATCTTCCTCCTGCTCCGTACACGTCTCGGTGCTGCGCATCGTTCGCGCACAACAGGAGCAGTCTCTGAACTTATTGATCTACTCTCATCAACTTTTCCATTTGATTATGTGCATAAAAAGATGCAGAAGTTGATGTGTAAAGACTGAAAACAGAGCTTTTTTTTTTTAGGCATTCTGACAACTTAAACCCAATCAATGACCACAATCCTTCATGTCCTTTATGTTAATCAATTAGGGAACAAAATAATCTCACCACAAGGTCCATTCAGTCACTGTTTTAGAGTTTTAGACCTCTGATCTTTCTCATCAGATAAACACATAATCCTGAAAGTTCTCAGAGAAATGAACATTTAAAGTAGCTGAAACTATTTAAATTCATGTCAATTTAAGAGGGGATTGTTTTCTGGTGGTGGAGTCCATACAGTACACTATGTAAAACCACTGCAACACAGACGTAGTTATGGCTATATAAGAAGCCATATAAGAAGTGATGGCTGGTTGGAATAATGTAGCTAGAAGTTGTAAACATATTTGAAAACAGTGTTCCAATGTTACAGGTATGCGGCATGTGTCCACATCATGGGTCTAGTTTTGGTCTACACTAATGAGCCAAGCCATTATGAATCTCGTAACAAGAACACGTCAAGACAAAGGATATGCAGCATTAGACGGTAAGTGAGCATTGACTTTGACAATGGTCGACGAGGTCGGGTGGTGAAAAAACAGGGTTTTTGATTTTCTCCCAGTCGACAGTGGTGAGTACCAAGGAGGGACGAATCCTGAGCCAATGACAGGGTGTTGGGGGATGTACTGGAACAAGTCCAAGCCACACTGATACCATCCAAAAAGTACAGGATGCAACGGCTCTGGGGTGGTGATAATGTTTCAGTCCATCAGTATATTAGAGGTTTGGACAGCACTTCCAGTTTAGGGTCACGGATGCTACCCACTGAGGAGCTCAGTATCGAGGATTATTTGGGTCCTAGAAATTAAAATGCAGATAGTTTGGAAGGTATTTTTAACGCAACGTTGCTGCATGGGCATGATTTATACCACAAAAAGCTCAAATCGGCTTCATTTTCAGAATTAAACTTCTGTGTTATATTGTGCAAAACTTTTGGCCTCTAAAAGTGAAGGGAGGATGTTTTCAAAAAGGATGGCAATAATAGTTTTAAATAATTATCCTATTCAGATCAATATTTGGTGTGAGAATAATCTCTGACGGACTCCGTGATGTTGAGATCAGGGCTCCATGGGGGCCCGACCATCTGTTGCAGGGATAATTCATTATGACTCTGGTTGAATGTCTGGGCTCGTCGCAGTGGTGATTTGACCAATCAAATGGCTCCCTTGATGGTGAATAGAGAGTAAAACTTTTGCACAGTACTGCATGTAAGAGTAATTGGTAAAAGAAATTACAGTAACTTAACACCCGCTTAAATATTTAGTCTTTTGCTGACCTCCAGTGGTTAAACATCTCACCTCCCTGCAGTTGTACACAGGCACATGAAACAGAATTAGTAGTGGAATTAAACACTCAAAATAAGAAGAAAAAAGTCTTAACTGCGTTGCAATAAAAGTTCAGTATTGATGGTGAAAACAGAAATGGAGGTTAATGGGACAAGAGCTCAGATCAGTATTTGGGTTTTCTGCATGCTTTCTTTTAGAAATGGGAGATTAAATTTATAATGCATTTGCATTTTTTTTTGTGATTGTGAAAGAAATCGGAGAAGGTCGAGATAAAAATAACTTTTTTTTTAAACTGCACAACTCAACTGTTGAAAACAGATGAAAAAAACTTTTGAAGTATGATTTCTAAACAGATTTATAGATGTCTGTCCTTCTGCCCTGTAATGAGTGAAAGTCCCAGACCGTACCAAGGAGTATGTAATGTATTTATTGTTTAGACTTGACTGAGTTCTGATTCTGAGAAGAAGCTGCATTACATTTGTGGTAAATATTATTAACCAGGAGACAGATCAGCAGTGGGGGCGGGTATATATTATTGCAAAATTATTATACTGCAATTTGGTTACATTCCTTTACCTCGGTGTGGACAACCATACACCTTTGTGTTTTGTGTTGCGTGTGTGTACTTGTGTACTGCGTGTATCCCTGGTAGTGTCCTCATAGCCTTGTCTGAGCCTCAGGGATGTAGATCTCGATGCTGTCAGCGCTCTCTGTGGCTGAGTTTTGTCGTACGGATGCCGCTCTCTTGGCAGCCATCAGGCGCTTCCTGGCGTCCTGCCGCTGCTTCTCTGAGCTCTCCAGTGAGCGGTCTCTGGCCAGGGGAGGGTGGTGGGGAGGGCCCATGGGTGGCTTTTTGGGCACTGGAGGTGGGAGCCGCCTCTCCTGGTGGGAGAGGACGGTAGTGGGGAGGGCAGAACATTTTAGGAAAAAGACATGGGTTTGTATGTGAGTATGTGTGCCTGTGATGCCCATGTTTAATACACCAGGGCTTTGGTTTAACGTGTGCCTGCACACTTAAACATGTGTGTAGAAGAGAAGGTAACAGGTAGAGTCTTTAAAAAAGGGCAGGAAGCTCACCTAGGCCTTTCTTTCTGCACTAAGACCACCTAAGAGAGTCTTTTATTCCCTGCATTATTAATAAAAAGGATATTTCTGGTATAGAAGTATCTGGCTTCAGTTTATTGTGGGTCTTGTGTATTGAATATCCCCACACATATATATATATAGTATGTAATAAGAAGAGGTACGATAAGTTAGACATTCTGTAGAATTTCCTTTTTTGATTATCCATAACATTTTATTTACATATGCCATCAAACACTGTTTTAGTCACACTTCAGCTCCTTTCAATACTGTTTTACTGCATTCTGAGGTTGATGTTTAGACAGGTTAATGCACAAACTTGTAAAGAGAACCATCTCCATTTTCTCTATTAAATAAGTTTCTTGCTGTGTAACAGCAACCTACTGTACATTAGAGTCAAATGTGTGTTTGTGATAAATTGTATAGTCTTTTAAAAATACTTTTGAATGCATGCAGGGTAGTATTTGTAGTAACACAATAGTTTATTTTAGTAGATAACATGCAAGTCTATATGTGACAGGGTTAGTTCCTGCACCTATTTTGTTTCAATACTTATTATCTGTACATGTATAGACATGGCTCTAATTCCAAAAATGAACTACTATGTAGATGGCACCATGCTCTATCTTTCTACTGACCACACAAATGTCCTAAAAGAATGATTTTACCGTTAACTATAGTTTTGAATTTAAGTCCCTGATAATATTGTATTCAGCAAAGTAATAGCTGAGATCAGAAACCGGACCTTTCACACCATCTAAAACACTTTATTTGAAGTCAAATTGGACATCAACACACTAGAAATGTTGCAACTAATGCTTCAGTGAAGGACAAAATGAGTATTCACAACTATAATGGTAGGATGATGGGTGAGCTGTTTTATTCCATTGAAGTTTATCTTTTGTTTTTCTAAGAGATAAGATTACATCCTATTTATCTGTAAATTTATATTTCCTTGTGTTTTTTTTCTTGTATCTCATATTTGATGTCTTCTGGAAAAGACTTGGTATTGCCTTGTTTTTAAACAAGTAAATAGTGTGCCAACCTGTCTGATCATCTGACTGCTCATCTTTTTTGACCTGTCAGATTTACTTTCAGGAATTCCTTGCATCTTTCCTGACCTCAGCTATGAACTTGTGAGTACAGTGCTGTCTTAGCTGCTGGGACAAAAATATGAATAGAAGATCTAAGTAACTCATGTCTTCATCTTTTTCATTTTAGCATGAGTTTTATTTGCCTCCTTCAAAATTTCCTTGTTGTTTTGGTGTTTTACGGTTGCAGTTTATGCAATTCTTTGTAATCCATTATAGCCTGTGATCTATTTTGACATTGGCAGCTACAACACAGAGCAAAAACAAGCCAGACATGGTAAGGCGGCTGCAGGCGGCGTGAGGACGGAGGAGCAGAAGAAAGTATGGACAGATGGATGGAAAGACAGACATGATGGATCCACGGAGGCCCAGAGAGGTCAAGGCCCTGTGGTGTTGTTGGCATTGCTGTTATGCTGATTGATGCGTGGCTGTTTGCAAGCGCCTTCACTGTCAATACAAAAAAAAACACAAGAAAGAAAAAGACAATAATGAGAGCAAATGAGGAAGCCACAGAGTCAACATTCAGAATGAGGCCAAGCCACAACAGATACTGCTGAAACCCGCAGAAAACATCTGAAAAAGATTTACAAATGCAGTTACTGAGAGGCAGACAGAAGAGCATCTGTATCCCTGTAGAGACCAACTAAAACTACTTACTACTGAGTAATACTGCACAACTGAAAAGACATCTATCTTGCTGTCAGTGTCACGTATGTGTAGTTTGTCCATTTGTCAAGATAAAAGCTATTTATAAAAAAAGGCAAACCTGGACTAACTCTGTCCTTTTGCAACATTAATTCACTACCACACTCCCATTTTAAGGTAGTGTGCAGAAACTGTGCAAAGATTTGATCATTTAGACTGCTATCACAACTTAACTCTGTGCATCATAACCTGAACATCAAACTAACATGGAGGACTTCTATCCAGGAATCTGTAATAATGAGCTGATTAAGAGCTTCAGAGACCAAAGGTTGAGTCTTGCAGTTAACCAGCTGGAGCTTGTAAAATGCTCTGTGAGAGAACCATGTCCTCAGATTTGGAGGTACTAACCCTCATCCCTGCTGCTTCACACTCGGCCACAAACCGCCTCAGTGAGTGCTGGAGGTCCGAAGAGGCCAACAGGACCACATCATCTGCAAACAGCAGAGATGCGATCCGAAGACCCCTGAACCCGACGTGCTCCTCCCCCCGGCTGCGCCTTGATATCCTGTCCATGAAGATAACAAACAGGATCGGTGACATAGGATGTCCTGGCGGAGGCCACGCCCACTCGAGGCCACGCCCACCGAAAACATGTCTGACTTATTGCTAAGAGTGCACACACAGATCCTACTGCAGTTGTACAGAGACCAGATGGCCCGTTGCAAAGGCTACGGCACCCCGAACTCCTGCAGCACCCCCCACAAAAACCCCCAAAAGCCTTCTCCAAGTCCACAAAACACATGTAGACTGGATGGTTAAACTCCCAGGACCCTCCAATAGTCCTGCGAGGGTAAAGATCTGGTCCACTGTTCCACGACGAGGAAGGAATCTGCACTGCTCCTCTTGAATCTAAGGTTCAACAAACGGTTGGAGTCCTTTCCAGCACTCTGGCATAAGCTTTGCCCGGGAGGCTGAGTAGTGTGATACCCCGACAGTTGGAGCAACTCTCCGGTCCCCCTTTTTGGAAAATGGGAACCACCACCCCGGTCTGCCAGTCCAATAGTACTGATCCCAACCCCCATGCTACATTGAAGAAGCGTGTCAGCCCAGACATCCCAGCAATGTCCAGATGGGACATCTGCATTGAAGTCTCCCAGCAGAACTATGGAGTCGGCAGGCGGCGCCCTTTCCAGGACTCCCCCCACCACCTCCGAGAAGGCCGGATACTCTGAACTGCTGTTTGTTGCACAAGCACAAACAACAGTCAGAGTCTTCCTCCGTGCAACCCGCAGCTGCATGAAGGCGGCTGTCTTGTTCCCCAGGAAGAGCTCCAACACAGCGACACTCAGCTGGGGGCTCGTGAGTATCCCCACACCCGCCCGGCGCCTCTCACCCTTGGCAATGCCAAAAAATGATGAAGTCCAACCCCTCTCCAGGAGCTTGGTCCAGAGCGAGTGTTGTCTGTGGATGTGAACCCAACTATATCTAGCTGGTACCGCTACACCTCCTGCACCAGCTCCGGCTCTTTAACGGCTACCGAGGTGATGTTTCCCGTCCCTAGAGCTAGTCTATGCTGCTGGCGATCGGCTCGCCCGGGCCCACAGCCCGGCCTGCCGCCCGGTCTACATTGCACCAGAACCCCAATGCTTGTCCCTGCGGGTGGTGCTCCATGTTGTTTGTTCGGGCTGAGCCACCAGATGCTCGCCGGGGAGCTCCCGACCCAGTTTTGGCTCCAGGAGGGTGCCCCGGTTTCTCTGATTCGGGCGAGGTGGCATCATTCCATGGGCTGCTGTTCATCTGGGGTCATTTGAACTGCTCTTGCTTTGGACTCTCCTCTGGGACCAGTTTGCCTTGGGTGACCCTACCAGGGGCTGATTCCCTGGACAACATAGCTCTCGGGTTCACTGAGCCACTCAAACCCCTCCACCACGTTAAGGTGCCATTGCAGTGGAATTTTTGTGTAAATTTTGAGGTGGACTTGCGCCTCCACCAGCTCAAACCAGGTTTAAGTGCAGCGCAGGTTGTGTTGGGTTATTTCCATGACGTTGGTGAGCAGAACACAAATGAACACACCTATCCAAAATCCCACAAATAGGTTTAGTATATTTCTTACCAATTATAACCTATTAATTTTTTTTTTTTTGATGCAAACTTCTGATTCCGTTAATCCTATGAAAAATTAAGCGGACCCTTGTTTTATGTGAATGTGGATCAGGCAGTTAACAGCCGTCAGCACTAGCCAATCTCAGCCACAAAATATAAAAGGCACGGGGGTTAACTACAAAAGCCTTTTCACCCAAGTAATCTGGATTAGTAATCTAGCCATCTGTACAAAACCATGGAGTGTGACGCTGTGACATTTATGCACAAAAGGTAGTGCAGTTTAAGCAACATAGACCATTTTTAATGATTGGGAAGTAAATTAGGCACACTCAAAGCTCCTGATGATATTCATTTATTAACACCACAACATTAGTGACGTCTGGAGCACTTTGCTCTTCATCAATGTTGTTAAAAAAAATACATTGCATTGGGAGGTTTAAGTGTGCTTAATTTACTTCTGCTCACTACTCAATATTGTTCAAGCACCTGTTTCAGTATATTAGAGTAGTGACGTTTAATTAATGCCCGTGTTTGGCATCTAAAATTTGCTGATTTTTGTTTTATATCATTGAACCGCTTCCTACACTGGGCAGCGGTTCTAATAGGTAGGTAGGTAGGTATGGTTACCTACCTAATACTACCTCTTAATATCAGGGGAAGAGTTATTTATAATATTAGTTACCTCTTGCCAAGCAAATTTAACATTATCAGCCCATGGAGGCCGACTCGTAGTACAATCAGTTCCGTGATTACGAGCCTGAACCTCCAGACAACTATGTCAGTTTAATCCTGCATAAAGTTTGGATGGCGGTGTCGGTCTGTTCCTTCTTCGGCCATTATAAATTGACATTACGCTGCACCACAGCAGTTTAAAGGGAATGAGAGGAGCAGAATGGTTGACCATGTATGAAGGCAGCTGGGAGACACATTCTAATTATCTATTCATCCTACTTTACAGCTGCACTGTACCAGAGCTGCGCCTGCATTTGAGTTCACCACAATACTAGACAAGTTGGCCACATCCACTTGTGACCCCGGCACACCTGTGCCTCCACTGCACCGAGACGGACAAAAATAGAGCCAATAGGGTTATTTTGTGACAGTGTATGAATGCAACAAATGTCTGGTCAACCATCATTGACAATGGAAATTAAAAAAAAAAAAAATTGCAAAATGCAAACTAGCACATTTTATTTGACTAATTTTAACCATTGCACTCAGGTTTAGAAAATACAAAAAAAAAGCCAGCAAAAGCCACAGTGGTGCCGTAGCAGCACACTGTGAGAACTGAGAACATTTGTGAGGCAGACTGTTTTTGGTCTCTAAAGCTCTGATGAATGTGGAACGTTTCTTGAAGCTTTCCTTAAATTTGAGGAAAAGCTGTGAACCTGTGTAAGGCCCTGTGACATCGGCACTATTTGTAGAGACACTTTTCGTTCAATAGGCAAGTGTGATGTGAAAACTTCAAACACAGAAAATGGAGTTTCGAGGAAATAGGAGACATCTTGTATCCAGTAGTTTAACTTTTGATCTGAAAAGTTTAATACATTTAGATGTAGGGAATGCCATTTTAAGGATTTACAATCAGAATACTAATCTTTTTCTCATGGAAAAAGCAGACAAATTGTTATTCAAAATAGAGGATTTTTACACCACAGGTGATCACTTCAAACCGACAGATACATTTACAAGAAGTATTAAGTGACAGGAAGTTAAGGTGGGACGGCGGCTGTATGTAAAGCGATTGACCTGGGTCCTTGTTGAGATGTGAGATCAGACATGTTTCATTTTCATCACATTAACATCAAGGTATGATTGTCTGAAAGAAACTCCAAAATCTCAGCGAGCTCAAGGCCTTAAAATAAACATTACAACAGTTACGGTACTTCAACAGGCAAATGGCCTTCACCATGCGATGTCAACTCTGGACCTTATTAAATAAAATATAAAGAGCACATCTTGATTATAGCATTGAAAAATCTTTGCAAAACCCATTTCTATTAGTACCTAATCTTCATTCAATAGGCAAGTGTGATGTGAAAACTTCAAACGCAGAAAATGGAGTTTCAAGGGAATAGGAGACATCTCCTCTCAGGAGCATTAAATTAAATTTGTGTTCATTCGCGTTCAGCTCTTCAAAAGACTTCAAATGACAGACCCAAATTTGAAACCACTGAGCAGTCTGACAATCAGAACTATCAACATCGCTGATGCAGATTCCCGATTAAGCCAGTCAGTGTGTTGCTTCAAATATACAGATTCAGCAGTATTCAAACAAACTTGCTATGATGTTGAGCAATGACATGACAATGCGTTAAAAAATCTGTAGTCTCATGGGGCCAGATGTGTACTGTGTACAGAGGAGTACAGGTTGAAGGATGATTGTGGTAGTTTTGGTTAAATTTAGTCTCAATAACAACAGGAAACTAAGTTTTTTACATCTTTCACCAGATGGAGTATGAAGACTGAGAGAATCACATTTAGCTTCACAATACGACTGGCAACATGCCACTTTGTGTGTGTATGATTTTGGAGGGATAGTTCAAATGATTGTTGTCACTGAAATTATATTTACAATTTTCCCAATTATTGTACATTTTCTGGGCATTGACTGCCCATCAAATTTTGTAATGACATGAATTCCTCCTGTCAGTTTGAGTTCAATAAATTTAGGGTGTCTTGTTCAGCCTATTCGTTCATGATTAAATTACATTGACTAAAATATGGTATTTATTATTTCTTTGAAAGTGCATATGCTAATTTTATGTAAACATTTGATTATAAACCATTGATTACTATTTGAGAAAACACTGAGTTTGTTTGGAGGTGGAAGACAAGACATCAGTTTCAAAAAAAATTGATTTGGAAACATCAAATTATAGCAGCAGAGCAGTGAAATGTTCCCTTCATGTACCACAGACTAAAGTCATTTGTTGCCAAATGAGACATTCATACAAGTCATATTCATAATAGCCATGAAGTGAGAGAACTAGCACAACATTTAACCATCCATTCAGATAATAGTGTTATGAACCTCTCGGCCTGGTGGGATGCCAGATGTTTATGTGTGCCTACCTTTCTCTCAGGACCATCCAGGGGTCTCCAGTTGTTGGCCCTGAGCTGGTGAAGCTCATCAAACTTGAGGCTTATGTTCTCTATTGACAGCTGTAGCATATCCCAAAAACCTGCCAGGTCTGAGGCCACAGGGTGAGGGTGGGTGTTGGGGTTCTATGAGAGGAGGACAGGAGAAGAAGGAGAGAAAATTGATGATATAGTGACTAAAATAAAGCAGGTATAAATAATGGAAGGATGGTGTTTTGTGTTCGAAACCTGGAATATTTTTTTACCATTTAATACTGATATTTTGTTACATTCCGTTGGTCAAAATCAATGTTATTAGTTAGAAACATATTCTCACCAAATTTCACGACAACATAGAAATTGCTTTGATGCAATTGACAGTTATCATCCTTTCTTTTGTAACAGAACACATTTCTTAATTTGATTGGTTTACCCAATTAATAAAATGTTACACTTTACAAAACCCAATAAATATTCCACTCTTTGAAAACTATAAATTGTGTTAAAGGTTATTGTTGTTCTCAACACATTCAATACAATAAAGAAAGAAGAAAAACATCTATTTCTTCAAAATACCTCTCTCTTTCTTAAAATAGCTTATTAGCAACATAACATTTTGTAATTCAAACAAAGCCCATACTACAGCTGAGGATGTGGTTTATATCTGGCAGAAAAACTTTTCCTGGGTGTCCAGGTCAACAAAGTTGGGAAATCCCATTTAAATAAGTAAATTAATATAAAAACATTGTGGTGCTGAGGAAAAAGAGGATCACCAATGTCTACAGGTTTCATTAATGACTGCCTGTTCCAATTTTTAAGGCACTCTATCCAGTAGCTGTTGATATATTTTAGACTGTTATATCTGGAGCTGCTAGTATGGTTAAAAACATAGAGATTTAGGATTTCATGTCTAAATGATAAAATCTGTTTATCATTGTCAAATTAAAGGAGAGAGATTCTGAGATTGAAGAGAAAAGAACAACATTTTGAAAAGAGTCAAGAGAAAAAAAATTGAAGATCTTCCAAAATGGAGAAGACAAAGGACATCGAAAGGAAATGCGAGGAAAGGAATATATTTTATGGTCTGAATAAGACTGCTCAGAGGTTTAAGACCCCGAGGCATAAAATTACAGATTGCTGACTCCACGTCAGTGTTTCAGACTCACCAGGTTCTCTTCACACAGCTCCCTGAACTGTAGAAACTTCTGCGACATCAGGAGCTGAGCGCTTCCTACAGCACTCCTCATCTTCCCGAGTACTGCGAGCACAGACAGAGTTTAGAAAGAGATTCACCTACAGTACATCCATCTGTTCTGGAGAAAATACACAACTTTCTGTTCATCTTCATGTGCTGATATACAATCAATGAACCACTAATGCTGCTGCTGTTATTGATTTGTTTACAACTCATCAACACAACCGTTTCCTGGAAACTGAAGAAATCAACGAGCCATTTTTGATTTCAGGAGCTTTCTATGCGTCTAAGAACCTTTTTGTGGGACTCAAGCACTTTGACTGTGGGAATACCACAAGGTTTAATTCTGTCCCATAAAATACCACCGCTCTCATTTTCTGACGGACTTTATGGGTAGACTTCACATTACTGATATGATACGATATACTTTATTGTCCCCATTGGGAATGTTTGCTCGGGCAGGTGTTGCTACATTTGATAGAATTCTGCATTTTGGACATAGCATAAGATCATTCCTAAGAAACATACATTTATGTGCCACAAATAGTGAGGTTTAAGTAAAAAGAGATTGCACTTGGAGTGAAAGTTAAATATTTAGCAACATGTTAAATCCAGCAGTCTAACAAGTACAGGTCAGCACTTTTCCTCCCTAGCCGCAATTAAAAAAAACCTACAGAATATACTGTATGTCCTTATCTGGAGATGCATCAGCTACTGTACAACCTTGAAATGTGTTTTTCTTAAACAGCATCCTTCTTTAATCATGACAGCTCTTGCATTTAGGAAGTTTTTGCCCTTTCACCCGATGGCTCCTAGCTCTGTTTCAGGGTTGCCCATGACAACCCCAAGGACAGGATGTCCTACCAACCGCATAAGGAACCATCTTCCTCACCTACAGAAGGAAATTGCTTCACATACACAAACCTGACGACATGATAATTAAATTTTAAAGCTCATTTAAAATGTATCTTTATTATGTAATAGGTTTGTAATCTTCAGAAAAGATCAAGAGATGATTATTGGGACAGGTCATCAAAAAATATAAAACAAAGGTACACAATATCATGTAAATGTTTTGAACTTTTTTGTAATCTTTACTTTGTAATTTTAGAACTTCAGACCCTAATAAAACACTATCCAATCAAAGATGTCATGACACGTTCAGGTTTCCTGTGATGTGATGATGATGATGATGATGATGACACATTTTCTACATAGTGACCTGCTTATACACTGACATGATGAACAGACACACATAAAGACATACTATCCTCTGGCAGGTCGTTTTCCCGCTGGTCGAGCTCCATCTGTCGACACCAGCCCTCCATGCGGTCGGTCTCAGCCTGCAGCAGCTTCAGAAACCAGCGTCCATCTCTCTGACACACTGATCGCTGCACCACCTGCCAGTCAAAGATTCACACTTTAAAACACCTGCACAGGCAATTTCTGTATTTACTATAATATAAATAACAAAACCACAACTATATGGAAAATCATGACTTTTTTACTGTATGTCTTCATATTGCTTACGGTTTATATTACATTAATTTGCAAGATCAAAAATCCGAGCTGAGAAATAAGGTATAACAAAATATGATTTCAGGAATGAAACACTTTAAATCTCCTAAAGCCCTGAACATAAGTGGGCTGCATGTGGGAAGCAGACTTGCAGACACTTCTAAATACATTACAGTTGGGTTATGTGTACGCAGACAGCCTCCACAAATGTAGACTAGAAAATAGAAACAGGAAACAGAAGCTTTTACTTCTTTTCAACATCTGCTTAGAAACACTCTCACAACACTTCATCAGTTCACGCGACCAGTTAGATTTCATTGTGTCATGGATCCCCTCCGAGAATCGCCACCTTAACGTGGTGGAGGGGCTTGAATGGCTCAGTGATCCTGGGAGCTATGTTGTCCGGGGCATCAGCTCCTGGTCCCACGGAATGGTGCCACCGTCACCCGGATCAGGGAAACTGGGACACCCTCCTGAAGCCATACAGGAGAGCTCGCCGGCAAGCGTCTGGTGGCCGGGCCTTCGCCCATGCGGCCCAGTTGGGCTTAGCTAGAAGAAACAACATGGATCAGCCACACTGTGGACCCACCACCCTGTGGACAAGCATTGGGGTCGGGTGCAATGCAGACCGGGCAGCAAGCCGGGCCTGCAAAATAGACTAGCGCCAGGGACGTGGAATGTCACCTCGCTAGCAGGGAAAGAGCCGGAGCTGGTGGGAGAGGTGTAGTGGTACCAGCTAGATATAGTTGAGCTCACCTCCATGCACTGGCTGATCAGGAATGCGTCCTGGGTGCCTCCCTCTGGAGGTTTTCTGGGCATGCCCAACTGGCAGGAGACCCCAGGGAAGACCCAGAACACACTGGAGAGATTACATATCCCATCTGGCCTGGGAAGGCCTTGGGATCCCCCAGGATGAGATAGAAATGACGGAGAAACCTGGCGGGGGGTGATTGGGAGGGACGGCCTGCCGATCTGAACCCAAATGATGTTTCATTGTTGGACTTCTGTGCTAGCCACGGTTTTGCCATAACGAACACCATGTTTGAGCATAAGGTGGCTCATAAGTGTACCTGGTACCAGAACACCTTAGGCCAAAGATCAATGATCGACTTTGTAGTTTTATTATCTGATCTGTGGCCGTATGTCTTGGACACCCCGGAGAAGAGAGCAGCAGACCTGTCAGCTGATCACCACCTGGTGGTGAGTTGGATCAGCTGGAAAGACCTGGCAAGCCCAAACATGTAGTGATGTTGAACTGGGAACATCTGGCGGAGGCCCTTGTCCCGGAGGTCTTCAACTCTCACCTCCGGAAGAGCTTCTCACACATACCAGGGAACAGTGCCCATGGACTGGCAGACCGGGGTGGTGGTTCCCATTTTCAAAAAAGGGGACCAGAGAGTTGCTCCAACTATCGGGGTATCACACTACTCAGCCACCTGGGCAAAGCTTATATCACGGTGCTGGAAAGGACTCCGACCGTTTGTCGAACCTCGGATTCAAGAGGAGCAGTGCAGAATCTGTCTTTGTAGCGGAACAGTGGACCAGATCTTTACCCTCACAAGACTACTGGAGGGTCCTGGGAGTTTAACCATCCAGTCTACATGTGATTTGTGGACTTGGAGAAGGCTTTCGGGGTTTTTTGTGGGAGGTGCTGCGAGAGTACGGGGTGCCGGACCCGTTGCAAAGGGCCATCCGGTCTCAGTACAAGCTACTGAAGGAGCTGTGTGCGCATTCTTGGCAATAAGTCAGACGTGTTTCCGGTGGGCGTGGCCTCTGGTGGGTGTTGCCTCTACCAGGGCTGTCCTTTGTCTTCTATCCTGTTTGTGACCTCCATGGACAGGATATCTGGGCACAGCTGGGGGGAGGAGAACGTCGGGTTCAGGGGTCTTCGGATCGCATCTCTGCTGTTTGCAGATGATGTGGTCCTGTTGGCCTCTTCGGACCTCCAGCACTCACTGAGGCGGTTTGTGGCCGAGTGTGAAGCGGCAGGGATGAGGATTAGTACCTCCAAATCTGAGGACATGGTTCTCTGCCGGAAACCGGTGGATTGATCCCTCCAGGTGGGGATGGAGTGCCTACCCCAAGCGAAGGAGTTTAAGTATCTCGGGGTCTTGTTCACGAGTGAGGGGAGGATGGAGGATGGAGGATGGAGGATGGAGGGTGGGGGATGGAGGATGGAGGGTGGAGGGTGGAGGATGGAGCGGGAGATTGACAGGCGGATCGGGGCGGCTGCAGCAGTACAACAGGTGCTGCTCCGGACTGTTTTGGTGAAAAGGGAGTTGAGCCGAAAGGCGAAGCTTTCGATTTACCGGTCGATCGACGTTCCAACTTTCACCGATGGTCACAAGCTCTGGGTCGTGACCAAAAGAACGACAGCGGCTGAAATGAGTTTCCTCCCGAGGTGGCTGGGCTCAGCCTTAGAGATCGGGTCAGGAGCTTGGACATCAGGAGGGAGCTCGGACTAGAGCCGCTACTCCTTCGCTTTGAAAGCAGTCATCTGAGGTGGTTCAGCATCTGATCAGGATCCTCCTGGGCGCCTCCCACTGGAGGTTTTCAGGGGAACGTCCGACTGGCAGGAGACCCCGGGGAAGACCCAGAACATGCTGGAGAGATTATATCTCCTGGCTGGCCTGGGAACGCCTTGGGATCCCCAGGATGAGCTGGAAAATGTTGCCGGGGAGAGGGAAGTCTGGGCTAACTTGCTTGGCCTGCTGCCACCGCGTTCCGATCCCGGATAAGCAGAGGAAAACAGATGGATGGATGAATGTGTCATGGAGTCTACTTGAAAGAATTTACACGTAGATTTTTAAAAATGGGATCTACTCACACAATGATTTTTAAAAAGTGTTTATCCTTAAGTTGACATGTAGCTCTCACTATTTTGTGTTGATCCACGTTGCTCATATTCCAATGTCAAATGTTTACGACCACATACCCAAATAAAAGATAAAGACATAGACTTTCATCTTTCAAACAATGTCTAGGTGTTCATCGAGAATTTCATTAAGTTAGCACCGACGGTTTGAGTCAAGCATTAAGTGGTTCGCTTTGCTACTTGTGGGCACTCAAACATTGATATATTACCACCTAGTGTAGCTGACAGAGCAACATTACTATTCATTTTGTGGCATGTCAGAATACCTGATAAGTCTAATTGTTAACTCTGCGTTGGTGACCACCAACTCCCAAGAAAAATAAGAAGCTCTCTACCTGCTAAACTATGTTCACTGGGTAATTGCTAAATTTGTCTGATAGCTGATTATTGCTGGGTAGAGTAAGTGAGTGAGATCACATATGTTATGGTTAGGTGTATGAATAAAACTGAACTGAATTGAATAATATATTTAGTATAATCTCCCAGATACCTCCAGAATAGCAGAGCTGTTGAAATTAACATCAAGTGGGTCATCCGATACGCTGTCTATCCAGGGGTCCGGAGGTGGGAGGATAGATGGGTCGAAGCCCACATCCTCATATTCATCGGAGGCACAGGCGTGGTAGTGGTTCCCTGAGCCCTGGATGCTGACGGTGGAGGTGGCGGCATCGCGGGAATATTGTCGAGAGATGACACCAGGGGTGGCGCCATCGCGGGAATATTGTCGAGAGGTGACACCAGGGGTGGTGCCATCGCGGGAATATTGTCGAGACGTGACACCAGGGTTGGCGCCATCGCGGGAATATTGTCGAGAGATGACACCAGGGGTGGCGCCATCGCGGGAATATTGTCGAGACGTGGCACCAGGGGTGGCGCCATCGCGGGAATATTGTCGAGACGTGACACCAGAGGTGGCGCCATCGCGGGAATATTGTCGAGAAATTACACCAGGGGTGGCGCCATCGCGGGAATATTGTCGAGAAATTACACCAGGGGTGGCGCCATCACGGGAATATTGTTGAGAAATGACACCAGATGACAAGATTTCCATGTCAGTGTCCGGGGAGTCTAGAGGCGTGTCGAGGAGGTCGGGCATGTCCATGTCTGCCTGGATGGAACAAAGAATACATCTCAGTAACCGACTGAACAAACAAAAGGTTGTGTGTGCTGTGCAGGTCTGTGAAGTCTGTCTTATCACCAGAGGTTCCTTTGTTTCCAAATATTATTCGGGCTTACTGGCTTGGATGGAACTCTCTATGTAATGCCATGGATCTCAGGTCTGATCAGGTGGTGTCCTAATCATCACAGAAGATGTATCGTCACAGCCTTTACGTACCTCAGGACTCTGCTAAGAACTAACTTTCATTGCTACTCTATTGCTACTCAGCTGAATGTGACTGCAAAGACACATATCGCTGAAAATATTGTACAGATATTAGAAAATGGGAAGCTTGCTTGTGACAAACAGTTAAAAAAGGTGAGCTGTCCAAGGTCCTGAATGTGTCCCACTGATTTCACATGTAGCTTCATTAGATTCCCACTGAATGACACCAAGTCAGCTGCTCATCACAGAAAGATCTGGACCTGCTGCTCTGTGTTTGCTAGAGGATCGTATCCACCATTCTCCTCTTTTGTTTGCCCATGTTTTATTACTAAGCCACTTTTTTCTTGCCATGTTAATTTCATCTATTCATATTTTTGTTTTACCCACATTGACTTTCTTGCTGATAATCTCCCATGTAGAGTTTTGTTCTAGTTATTTTTATATTTCTTAATTTCAATAGGATCAAGTTTTCTTTTCCTTCTGCGGTCGTTTTTTCATCGCTGGAATCACTCAAACACACACAAACACCTAATTTAAATAAAGCGATTTGTACCTGATATCAGTGATGTAATTACTCTTAGTAAATCACCTGCAAAACAATAAATGTGCAAACTTTTGGAATAAACATGCAATTTAGTACCCTTTATTTTAGATTTCTTACTAAATCAGGGAAATGTGGCCGTCACTGCATCCAGTCGAGTTAAATGATGATGTGTCGAGGGATTGCAAAGGCTGCATAATCATCTAAATTATAAAATAAATGTCATCAGCAAAACGTTTGATCAAATACTGTATGTTACTGACTGCTTGTTCTGGATTTAGATCAGGATACATGTGAAATATTCCTCTTATTCAAAATTGATTATATCTGCTTTCTTGCTTAACTTTTCTACCAAACAAATGAATTCAGATTAGGTACTCTTGCACTGCTAGCTGTGCTAACATGTAATGAAAATAATTCCTGTGTAATTCACTCTCGCCTGAGCAAACAAGTGGCGTACTGTAGCCTTCAAACATGATAAAGCCGAATATAAATAGAGTAACAATGCATGATAATGTTCACTATGAGAGTAAAAGCTCACATTAAGTCAGCTGGGTAACTTACCTGCACTGCTGCTGTCACACTGTTGGACCGCTGGAACCGGCGATACCTGACGACAGAGGGGAGACACACAATCAAAACACTAAACATCAGGACTTTTTCTGTCTCTGCTTCCAGGCAAAAGTTTCAAGATTAAATATTGAGATTTTCTAATTCCCGGCCCCGGTCCCCCCCAAGAGTCAAAGAAGGTTTATTCTATCACAGGAACACAGTATGACCAAGGTTATAAACTCTTTTCTCTTCACGCACTCCAAACCTACTTTTTAAGCCCTGCTGCTCTTTCCTCTCTCAGACACCTTGCATCCAGATCCGACCTGATCCGCCCTGGTGTGATCGGATCATAAGTGGTCAACGAAAAGTACAAGTATGCACACAGCCAGGACTCTTTGAGATCCGGTCTGCTCAGGCCACATTTGGGGGCGGCCTGGGACGCATGTGGCACCATTCTTTTAGCAATGTGTATGCAATGTGTCCTAAATGTGTCCTTAATTCATCCTGGGCCACATTGGAAAATCGCTTAGTCAGCTGGCATCTTCTGAATAAGCAATTTGAATAAATGTCCCTCCATGTGTTACCGTTAAACAGGTTTGTTAGTTTTGAATTTTTTTTCTCTCCTCAATTCATTCCTTCACTGAAGATCTTTGAATGCTATTTTTTTTTTTTTTTTTTTTTTTGCTACCAGAAAAATCTCCTGTGCGATCCTGCCGAGTTCAGCTGATCTGTGCAGAAGGCAGGAGAGATTTACTACAAACTCGCTCTATAAAGCAGGTGTTTAGTGATTTAAAACACAAGCTGCTACATGATCGGCTTGTTTCACCAAAGCCTCCTCTGGGTTCATCTTTATCTTTTAGTTTATCTTATTTCATATCAGACACACATCAGACCCACAGCTGTGGCAGAGCTGCCGCCCCTTCGCACAGTTAATTTATCTACAGCAGAAGAACTCAAAGCGCTGGAACAATTAAATAATCTGACCCCAACTGAGTGGGTCTTGACGGTTCAGGCTGTGAATTACAAACTCCCTGAACTGTGTTTAGACATTTACAGACATGAAATATGCTATAAATTTCTAAAAGATGGCGCATTAAAATGAGGCTCAGTGAACAAAGTATGTCTTGTTTTGTCAAATACCCATTTCTTAAGCTCCTGTCTTCCCATTTCTGTTCATGTTCTTATCATTATTTACTTGTAAATTTTTGTCATGTCCATGTTCATTTGCATATAAAGCAGGGAAATGAAATCGGTTCACAACTAGTCACTCGAGACGCATGTTAATTTACATGACAATTCCAGATGGGAACAGATGGCCTGAAGCTGGACGCCTGCTATGAACGGCAGGTATGCACGGGTCTCTGTTCCTGAGGCTAAAGGCTCAAGGAGATGAGGAAATCATAACTCTTTGCCAAAATAGTTTATTGACATGCATCTCTTTGCCATGTGAACACTGCCTCTTCCACCCAGGCTGCACATCTGCCTGTTCACCTACTCCGTTACATTCAGCTGTGTCCTAGAAGAGAATCTGCTGGCAAACTCTGGACTACCAGCTGAGAGACCCCTCTTTCAGAACACAGTGACAGTCAACCAGAAACGATGCCCCGGGGAGTAGACCGAAAGAAGTCCCCGGCTTCAACAAGCATGAATGGGTTCCAATCAAAAAAGGCTCCACAAACAGCTGGATTAATCTCAAAGTAGTTAAACTATCTTCATAACATACCCATGCCACAAGTTGATGGTGAAATAGCCTTTTTTTTTCCTTTTTTTTTTCCTCCCCTTAACTGATATCGTACATTAGGTACAAAAGTAAATACAAATGCACAGTTAAGCCAATTCAACTCCATACAAGATTGTGGCACTAACAATGTGGAAGAAGCACAAGTGGTTTCCTACGTCAACAGAAAAAAATATGCTGGTGTGAACAGGAAAACTAGCAAATGGCAAACAAGCTGGCACGCTGTAGAGAAGGAGTATTACAAACAAAAGGAAAATCATTGCATAGTGAACAAAACCCTTTTATGGCTGCATAGCAAATCAAGACTGTGATCCAGGAAGTAGTGGACATGTTTCCTTTTCAACGACCAAGAGAAGACTTGATGACCAAAACCTCAGAGGAACATTAAAACAACCTACAACCCATAAATAAATAAATCCTTTAAAAGATGTTTTAGGATTTAAGGTCTTACATTTCCCAACCTGTTCTCAAATTAATTCATCCATCCCTCCATTCTTTACAAATAAGTATTTCTATAAACAGTCATTGAGATGCAAAAGGCATGTATTGGTCAAAGAAAACCCTTGAACAGTGAATGCAGACATAATGATTTAATTCTCCACATTCATTCACCTGTAGTCATTTCAGTTATGAGAAATACACGCAGACTTATCAAAAACATGTAGAAGAACAACAGGACCAACATCTGAACTGAGCTGAAGATAATGTAAATGTGCTATTTAGCAGTAATTTAGTCAAAATGAAAGTATGAAAAATAGATTGGACAAGCAGATCTGGCCTAATGTTTGTTTTCACCTATTAAACTGGAAACTCGTTTAGAACCACTGAGCTGCAGTTAACAAATGAAAATCAAGTGGTAAAGATTGAAGAAAAAATATCTGCCTCACCCTCTGTCATCCTCCACTTGAACTCCTACAGAGGTGAACTTGGACGGGTCCTCTGGATCCGGAATCTCCTCTGGTCCATCCACCTAGGGGACATGGACAGGACAAAACTCCTAATTGTCATAAAAAACAGTCAAATGAAACCTATCTAACTATTTGAAGGAGACCCAAAAGTACAAATTACCACATCAAATTTTAAACTCTACATCACAGAAAATAAGACGTGAACACTGAGGGCCCTAATTATGCACCTAGCAAAGCTAATTTAAGTGCAGGTCCAGGCACATTTGCATTTTGGTGAAGTGTACGGTGTTTTTTCATGGCTCTGGCTGCACCGACTTAGTGGAGAAGAGCGCACAAAGACAGACCTATCCCACAGACAGGTTTAGTGGATGTCAAATGAGTATAATACCACATAAATCCCTCATAAATAATTAAAACAATATGTATTTTGAATCCAACCTTTGGATTCCGTTAATCATATTTAAAATTAAGCTGACTCTTGACTATTGAACTGGATGTGAATCAGGCAGTTGGCGTGCCATCTCAGCCATTGAATAGATTAGTCAACTTGAGTTAACTACCAATGAATTGCAATTAAATTACACATAAACAGGTGATCTACCAGCCGTGCAGGACCGCAGACCACAATGCGTCATTTATGCATTAAAGTTTAGGGCTATTTATGCAGGACAGCTTAGGCCATTATTAAATGATTGGAAAATAAATTATTCACACTCAAAGCTTCCGATGCAGTTTATTTATGAACAACGCAACATCAGTTTATTTATGAACACCCCAACATCAGTTTATTTATGAACAACACAACATCAGTTTATTTATGAACACCCCAACATCAGTTTATTTATGAACAACACAACATCAGTGATATTTTGAGCACATTTCTCTTCATCGGTGTTGTTAATAAAGGAATTACATCGGTAGCTTCAAGTTTAAATAATTGACTAATATTCACTCCTCAACATCGTTTCAGCACAAGATTTCAGTATATTGGATGAATGTTCTTTGTTCACTTTGACGTTTAATTAATGACAGTGATTGGTTTCTGTAAGACGCAAGTTTTTGTTTTGCCCTTCATCTTATATCGTTGAACCACTTCCTACACTAGACAGATTTTACATAATACCAGGGGAACAGTTATCTATAATATTAGTTTCCTATTCCCAATCCAATTCAGCCCGTAGAGGCCGACTCGTAGTACCATAAATTTGGTGATTACGAGCCTTAAACTCCCAGACAAATATGTCAGTTTCCTCCTGTGTAAAGTTTGGAAGGAGGTTCCAGTCTGCTCCTTCTTCAGCCATTACAAAACTGTTTTAAAGGGGATGATAAGAGCTGATTTGTTTTCCCGTGACTCAAGTTGGCCAAGACACACCTTCTAATTATCTATTTCTCCTATTTTACCGCTGCGCCACCGTTGCGCTTGCATTTGTGTTGACAAAATTACCAAAAAGCTGGCCACATCTAAATGCATCCCCAGCAAACAAAATTTAGACTTGCGTTTGTGCTGCGCCTAGATTCATGGAAATAGAGTCCTGCTTCTTACTATGTGTGAAGTCACAACTTTCAAAGTATTTTTTCTGTTGTGAAGTAATGGTCACATGTAAGTTGAAATGAATATGCAGAAACTGAGATAAACAGGCTTATCATATTATAATATGAAAGTAACTTAAGCCAGTGATTTCCTACAGTGTGGTTTCATTATTACCTGGATGCCTATGGAGAGACATTTGCCCTTCCTGAGTGCTTCTTTCCTGTACTCATCCCGGCGGTCATCAATAACGGGCATCCTGCTCAGGATGGGGACGGGGGTGCTGACTGTCATGGTGCTGTTACTAACATGCTGACTGGCTGGTCCATGGATCTGCACAGGAATAAGGACAACAAGCATTGTGAATACAATACTTACTAAAACAATAAAAATATGTTTTAAAATAGTTTCTTCAGAAAATCTGGAAACATTTGTGTGGCTATTACAAAGTTACAATGTCCCTACTGCATCAAACAAATGTTGGATTGTACACAAAATACACCTCACTATCTAAAAACGAATACAAAACCTGAGCATTAGCAGCTTCTATGGCAGCTGTCAAGGCCTTCATGCTGTCAATGCTTTCTGTTGAGTTACTGAGCCCTGATTGGATGGTCATGTCACCTCTGGGTCCCTCCTCTTCCATGTATGCATCCTGGTTGGGTTTAGAAAACATGGACAACTGCTTTCAAGACAAGGTATTAATTTGACCTGCAATATCACACAGTATCATTTATGACATTTTATTTTTAAATGAAAACAAAGGAAGATCTAACATCCATGAGATTAATGTGGGCTGAAACACGCTGAGAAGAAATAAAAGGCAGAAGGACCTTAACAATTGCAAAGTCTTATTTGTAATATCATTTTTTTATTAATTCATTCAACCATTAATTTACTTGTTGCTGTCATTCTCAATGGAATTTGCTGTTCCAACTTTGCCAACAGACTTTATGGTTACTCTGTGACATAAGTAAATAGGTAGGTAGGTAGGTATTTACTTTAATAACTCCTATAAGTAGAAATAGTCCAAAAAAATTACAACAATCTAAATACATAAACAGATGAATAACATTGGTTTTAAAATTTGCCTCCCTCAAACAGTGATGTAACACTTAATCAACTAACTATGAGTTATTAAATTATATATGTGCTCATTTTAGTATGCCATCAGCTGATTCTGGTGTTCATAGCAGCGTTTCTTTTTTCTTTTTGTATATAGGCCTTGTCCAATAATGACACAGTCTGTCTTGATATGTCAGCAGTAAGAACTGCACTAGGGAACAGCTATATTCATAAAAGATGGTACAACTTTCACTGATTGGGTTTAATACATAAACATTTACTTCAATTTCCAAGTTTCAGAGTAGAAAATAAGCAAGTAACAGATATGTTTTAAACAACCTGGTTTGAATATGCATGCTGCTGTAATACTTCATGATCTAATAAACTGCTAAAAATTCAAGTGTAATTTGAATTAACATAATATTATATTAATTGTTAACACACAGAAAACATTAACAGTGAGCCGGGTTTCTTTAAACTCGTAACCTAAGGTTTCAGGCAACAAACTAAAGTGTCAACTGACTGTTTTTCCAATGTTTTGCAACTGGACAGACACCATGAAGCTAAAGAGAGATTATGAAACTTTTACAAATATAATGTTAAATTCATTACTATCAGACATTCAGCAGTTCCAGTCTTACTTGGTCTGGTATGACCAGTAACAGGGTGGCTAATGTCAACAGAAAAGTTTAGTTCAGTCCAGCTGTTTTCATGACTAGTTGTGCTACTGTATGTTTTAGGGTTAAAGCCAGACTGTGTAACTTTTGTGAGGGAATGTAATTTGATGATAGAAAAGTCATAAAGTAAGCAAACTGATACAGAATTTAGTAATACAGCCATATCCATCTAAAGGTTGCTGACATCAGCCCCCATTATTTTCTGGTAACAACAGAAGTAAGACTGTAGCAATAAAACTCCTGAGTGTGATCAACTAAGTGAGCTAAAACAAAAACAACAATGAATGTTTCTGGGTACTTTCCTGATGTTGATTGAAAAGTTTTCTTGGAAAAATATATTTTCAATCATGTTGATTGAAAGATGAAAGCAGATTAACACCACATCCTGGTTCTCTGTGCAGTACCTGTGCGGACTCTGTGCTGCTCTGCGCTGTGATGGAGATGTATGGCTTGGAGGCTGTGGAGCAGGTGGAGGTTCGGGGCGGCACTGGTGGAGGAGTTTTCTTATAGGTGGTGATGCAAGACGAAACTGCAAAGAACAAGACAGAGGGAGGGGAAATAAGGAGGAGAGGAAATAACATATGTTCGAATTCAATATTTTATAAGATGAACTTTCAAACACTGCATACAGGAGAGAAAATTCAGGTACTGATCCGATTAATCACAAGGTTTTCTTTTCTAAACTGCTGTAAAATCTACAGCGAATCCAATATGAAGATAATAAATCAAATCAGAGGACAGGGAGAGATGGAACCTGGTGATCCACAGTGGATCCATTTAGTACATCTCCCAGAGACAGAAGACAAACATTCCTTCATTCATCTTTCTAACCACTTCTTCTAATTACGGTTTGGTTGCAATAAGGAAAGCAGAGAAGCTTAGACGTCCCTGTTCCCCCAACTTCAAAGGGGATCCAAAGGCAATCCCAGCCCAACTGAGAGATACAAGGTTTCTAGCAGGTTCTGGGTCAACCTCTGGGTTTTGTACGAGTTGGCTGTACCTGATGAATCTCCAATGGGAGGCAGCCAGGATGTCGGAACCACCTCAACAGGCTCCTCAGTGCATAGGAGTTGCTCAAGTCTCAGTTTCATCTTGATTGACAGAACTCCTCACCCTATCAGCAGGAGTGGAGTGCTGTTTGATGAAGTGCCAGATCGCACCTGTGACACGCAAGAATGATAATGCACAGGCACATGCATGGCCGAGTTGAGGCAAATTTCTAAGGTTGTGCAACAGCTGTTTATATCATGAATCAAGCAATACTTCTTTCGTCATTACTGTAATTCCATGACATGACATGGTGAGGGAAGCGATGTAGACTGACCGGTAAGTGGAAAGCTTTGGCTTTTAGCCCAGCTCCCTCTTCATCTAGGGTGACCAGTTGGAGCACTTGATGGAGAACTGTACATCCTTTGGGCCACATTCCACATATTTGGACAAAGTCCCACATTTTGTTTGGCTCTTGTTTTCAAAAGTCAACCCTGCAGGGCAGACACTTCTAAAATCTGACTTTTTTTCCAAAGGCTGTCAAGAAAGCAGGGTTAGCAGACTGTTATCATGGGGTCGTGTTTGATGTCAAAATCAAACTTTGAATATGTGGGTCAAGTGCAGGTTAGTCTGTTACCGTCTTTGCTGCCAACGCTACACCCAATGGGGAAAATTGCAAGTCACCACAAGGTCACAACTTATTCAGAATTCAGCGGAATATGATGGAAACTACCACAAATAAAAGGAAATGCCGCTACAACAAAGACTGGAAACTACCTGTAACTTTGTGAAGCTAGTGTAAGGTAACTCTCAGTAAATGTATTATTTTAAAACCAGTTGTAGTCGGTACAGCGACTGCATTACTGCTGCAGCTTCTCCAGGCCTGCAGCTGATCTCACAATCCCTTCTCCCATCACTTGTGAATAACAATCCATTTAAGTCTTATATAATAATTTATGAAATCTCTCTATTGTCTGTTGTTCTGCACAACATTAACGTCATCCGGACAATAACAGACTAAAAGCAGAATTGTGACTTGGACTGCACTGAACCTCCCTGCTTAAGTGATGAAGTGTTCAGACTGTCAGAAACTGTTATAAATGATATTTCGTCAGAGCACCACAACACTCTCCCAGGGTTTCTTGTTGGCAAGTAGCTGAGAACTCAGCAGAACTCTACTAACCAAGATTTAAATGGACAGCTAAATGAAGCCTTAAATTTTCCCAAGACTCCCTGAAACAAAACTAGTGAAGTCATTCATAATCTGGTTGCTAGACATAAAGGTGTAGTCCTCTAAAGGACAAGTTCATGGATTCAGCTTAGCCAACTTCACACACCGACATCTGTTCTGATCGTCTTATGAAGAGCACACGTCAACAAAAGTAGGAGAAAATAATCATCTAAAAAAATTTGAGGTCTGCTCCAACTGTCACTTCATTTTAATCAGATTCATATCGTGTAGCAGCACCATGTCTTTTCATATTGCCTTGTATTATATTTCCTAAAATCTTTTATGGCTTATGTAAAGCACATCATATTACCTTGCTGTAAAAAAAAGTGCGACAAGTGGGGTTTGCCTAAAGTTAGAAGTTGAAGGATATATTAGCTGCTTCTAGTATGAAATACTCTAATGTCCGACTCAACTGTTGACAGTTAGATTGTAACACCTTAACACCTTAAACCTGAGGAGACCAGTTTCTGGAGTTTTGAAAGTGAAATGTGGTCCCATTCTGGCCTGATAGAGGATTTCAGCTGCTCAACAGTTCAGGGTCTCCTTTGTTGTATTGTTCATGTCCTGATGCTCCAGATGTTTTCAATGATTGACAGGTCTGGACTGCAGGAGGCCAGTTTATCAGCGGACTCTTCTACTAGAGAACCATGCTGTTGGAATACGTGCAGAATGTGGTTGGACGTTGTTCTGCTGAAATAAACAAGACCTTCCCTGAAAGAGACGTTGTCTGGATGGCAGCATATGTTGCTCCAGAACCTGAATATCTCATTCAGCATTAATGCTTCCTTCCAGATGTTCAAGCTGCCCATGCCATGTGCACTAATGCATCCCTGTACCATCACATATGCTGGCTTTAGAACTGAGCTGATAACAAGCTGGATGGTCCCTCTCCTCTTTAACCTGGAGGATGCAGTGTCCATGATTTCCAAACAGAATCTCAGATTGTGATCCATCAGACCACAGTAGATATGAATGGGTTAATAATAAAGCCAAATAAAGCATAATTTATAGTTTCAAGTAATTTTATACAAATGAAAAAATAATTATGGATATTACAATTTATGTATTTGTATAGATCCCTTTAAATCCTACACACTGGTAAGAAGGACAACATGCTGAAAACCTTATATCCTACTTTTTTAAAATATTTTTGCTACTTTACAAATGGACTAATAGGTAAATATACTTCATGTGATTTTTAGTGTTCATAAACTAGAGAGGAGGAAAAAGTTAAATTCATGAAAATTACCCTCACTCAACTGAACTGTAATCCATTTTGTAGAGAAGATGAGTAAAAACCTTCTTGAATTACTGTTGCTTTGATACCAGTGTGTCGTCTACACGCCCACTGGTTCATCCCTTTCTGTCTTTTTCCATGGTGGGACACAGCCGTATCATTTTATTCTCATTGTTTGACAATGTGTAGCCATACATCTTATTTTGCCAGTGGCTCCAGAAAATCCAAACATAGACATGAAATGACATTTATTCATGCTCATGTGTTCATAAATAACATGCAGCCTGAGGGGGGAGAAAAACAGCTGATTAGCTATGCAGCTAGCTGCTGATATATCTACTGTATTTATCAATGCCTGCTGGGGAGGAAACAACCAGAAAAATAATACACAACCACACACGGCAACAAAAAACTGTGTTTGTAGCTCACCCTCATACATAACAATTAAACCATTATCAGCCCAGTCTCCACTGAAAAGGTAAAACATGTTAAAACTCTATTTAGATAGCAACTGGTTACCTACAGCAACACTGTTTTACACATATTTTAGCCATCATGGCTCCAGAACCGCAGATGTCGGTCAATCCACCACTTTGATCCACTGAAAAAGCTCAACAACTTCCGGACGACATGCCGTGATATTTTGGACAGACATTCTGACTTTGGGGATGATCTGACTTTCTGATCTCGTGCAACATAACAGGTAGATATCTTTAGTTCAGAGTAAATTAATGAAACAAACTATCTGGTGATTTGAAACTTTTATACAAACATTCATGTTCCCTGCTGGAGAAGTTGTAATAACTTTGATGATGCTCTGAATTGAACCGTAAAACCACATAAACATCAGCAGAAGATTTTTACAGATGTTTAGTATTAAGTTCAAAACCATTCTGCTATTTTATTTGCAGGCATAATTCCCATGAGAATATGTTTTACAGTTTTAAGTACAAAAATCCTCTTAATATAATTCTCCGTCTGTCTTTGGCTTCTCTCTGAAGCTCTGCCATGAACAGGCTATTTTGTTTCTATCTCTTTTTAGTGCATTGATATCAATGACCACTTCTTCTGATTGGTTGTCTCTTTTTTGAGTGACACATGCACAGACCAAACACAGGTTATCTGCTAGCTCCGATACAGAACGCCAGCTCTGTGTTTTCTTTGACATAAACGGTTGGACAGTGAGCCGTACTGAGGACAGACATATGGCACGAGTGTGTCCAACGGCTCGTCCACGGGGCACAGCTGCTGAACTCAGGCTGAGTGCATCACTCTGTGGACCAAGCCCTTTCATGCTTTCGTAGTATCGCACCCAGACCTGCTTTATTTTCTAAAAAGGAATGGTCACACCCATATCCCGAGCAGAGGCCTCTGAGGTAGTCAGAAAGCTCCTCTGTGACAAGGTACCGGGGGTGGATGAGATCCGCCCTGAGATGCTGAAGGCGCTGGACATTGCTGGGCTGTCTTGGCTAACACGCCTCTTCAATGTCTCATGGGGATCGGGAACAGTACTATTGGACTGGCAGACCGGGGTGGTGGTTCCCATTTTCCAAAAAGGGGGACCGGAGAGTTGCTCCAACTGTCGGGGTATCACACTACTCAGCCTCCCAGGCAAAGCTTATGCCAGAGTGCTGGAAAGGACTCCGACCGTTTGTTGAACCTCAGATTCAAGAGGAGCAGTGTGGATTCCGTCCTCATCGTGGAACAGTGGACCAGAGCTTTACCCTCGCAGGACTACTGGAGGGTCCTGGGAGTTTAACCATCCAGTCTACATGTGTTTTGTGGACTTGGAGAAGGCTTTCGACCGGGTCCCCCGGGGGTTTTTGTGGGAGGTGCTGCGAGAGTACGGGGTGCCGGACCCGTTGCAAAGGGCCATCCGGGCTCTGTACAACCGCAGTAGGAGCTGTGTTCGTATTCTCGGCAATAAGTCAGACTTGTTTCCAGTGGGTGTTGGCCTCTGGTGGGCGTGGCCTCCACCAGGGCTGACCTTTGTCACCGATCCTGTTTGTGACCTCCATGGACAGGATATCAAGGCGCAGCCGGGGGGAGGAGAACGTCGGGTTCAGGGGTCTTCGGATCGCATCTCTGCTGTTTGCAGATGATGTGGTCCTGTTGGCCTCTTCGGACCTCCAGCACTCACTGAGGCGGTTTGTGGCCAAGTGTGAAGCAGCAGGGATGAGGGTTAGTACCTCCAAATCTGAGGACATGGTTCTCTGCCGGAAACCGGTGGATTGATCCCTCCAGGTGGGGACGGAGTGACTGCCTCAAGCGAAGGAGTTTAAGTATCTCGGGGTCTTGTTCACGAGTGAGGGGAGGGTGGAGGGTGGAGGATGGAGGATGCAGCGGGAGATCGACAGGTGGATCGGTGCCGCTGCAGCAGTACAACAGATGCTGCACCGGACCGTGTTGATGAAGAGGAGCTGAGCCTGAAGGCGAAGCTCTCAGTTTACCGGGCGATCTACGTTCCGATCTTCACCGATGGTCAGCAGCTCTCTGGGTCGTCACCGAAAGAACGAGGTCGCGGCTACAAGCGGCCGAAATGAGTTTCCTCCGTAGGAGGTCGGGCTCAGTCGGGATCCTCAGGAGGAGCTGGAAGATGTTGCAGGAGAGAGAGGGAAGTCTGGGTCAGCTTGCTTGGCCTGCTGCCACCAGGACCTGACCCAGATAACCGGAAGATGATGGATGGATGGATGGATGGATGGATGGACGTCGAACAAACAGCTTCATAAAACACTGTTTGGGACTCTAAGCTGGGAGGAGTGAACTAAGCCCTTACGTGTATTTCCTGAATACCTGAAGTTTCACTTCATGTTGCTTCTTTTATCTTCAGCAGTATCTGCAAACTTTTTTCTGACTCCCACACAAGGGTGACTTCACATTTATAACAAGCATAACCTTTATGGAAATGTACTTTAATGAATATGAAATAATGCAGAATTGTTCATTGTTCTAACTTGTATCAGTGTCCCAGTATGGAGCTCAACCTTGTATAGTGGACATCTGTTACAGCAGCACTTCCTGATCTCTCTACTGCTATCATACATTCATCTCCAATTTGGCCGAGTGCCATCAGCTCAACTAGCCTGCACGACCGCTGGCATCAATGTCAGGTCAATGTCAGCAGCTCTGCCACTTCCATCGGTCAAGAAGCAGCCGTCAGGAGCAAGCAGGGACATTTTATACACTGTAACAGCTCAGTTTCGTATGAATACAGATGGGCAGTCAGGTTTGAAGCTGTGGCTAATTTAACAAAGTAAATATGCGATGGCATGACTTTGGTGACTGACCACAAGTCAATGAAAGGATGTGTGAGGTTTAAGATTATTCAATTTAACCAGTCCCTGAAGGAAATCACAGATTCAAGCAACCTCAGCAATATTTGCAGTAGCTTGCAATTTAGAAAACAATTCCTGGGATTTTTCCCCAGAAAATGTCCTCAACAGAAGCTTTGCTGAAGTTATTACGACATAAAGTAGTTCTCCCAAACAAAACTCCCTTTGTTAACAAAATAACTCCTCTCACAAGCAGCAAGGCTCTGCTTCCAACCCTCACCAGCAAAACAAACTGCTGCTGGTGATGGGGTTTGTGGGAAATATGGTCGTATGATTAAAATGAGGAGTATTGTATGTTAGATAAGTATTATAGACACTTCAAGCTTTAAGAAACTTAATTTGATTGATTGTGTGCATACAGTAGCAATATGAGATGAACTAATATTAATTAAACAGCATTTAGTTCTCTAAATTATTGGATCCTTGCTGAAACATGAGACTTTATTGCTGAGCTACGGCAATATTGCAGTTGTTTGTTTGGTCTAATAAATGTGTTTACTGTAGCTGCTGTGATGGTTGTATCTCGAAATGTTTTATACCAATCAGACCGCAAGAATCTCATCTTTCTAAAGATAAAGATCACACGAGTACAAACGGTTACTTTATAAACTAAAGACATTCAAAAAAAAATCCATCACATATCTTTTTGGGTAGCAAATTTGTCAAAATTCAATCTTACAATAAAAAAAAAAAAAAAAACAGTTTTAGTAATTCATTATGCGTTGGCCTCATTACTGACACTATTTGTCCCTGCCAAGATAATCCTCCTTACAAAGTGTATATAGAAGTGATAATAAGTGGTACACTGATGGTTCTTGTTGAGGCAAGATTGCATTCATACTGTATAGATTTGTAAAAATCCCAGTAACACTCTCAGGCAGAAGCTTGTCCACCCAAAGGACCAAACACAGAGACATGAGCCAAGCAATAGTGTCTGCAGCAAAATGCAGCAAGCAGTTCTCAGACTGGTACATTGAGGAAACTAAATAAACAATTCACAAGTGCATAGCAAAACACATGAGAGCAAACTCCATCGGACAGGACTCAGCAGTCCCCACACCTCGGTAACTGTCTCCGCACCTCAGTTAAAATCTCTACACCTCAGTTAAAGTCTCTACACCTCAGTAACCGTCTCCGCACCTCAGTAACCGTCTCCACACCTCAGTAACCGTCTCCACACCTCAGTTAAAGTCTCCACACCTCGGTAACCGTCTCCGCACCTCAGTAACCGTCTCCACACCTCAGTTAAAATCTCTACACCTCAGTAACCGTCTCCACACCTCAGTTAAAGTCTCCACACCTCAGTAACCGTCTCCACACATCAGTTAAACTCTCTACACCTCAGTTAAAGTCTCCACATTTCAGTTAAAGTCTCTACACCTCAGTAACCGTCTCCACACCTCAGTTAAAATCTCTACACCTCAGTTAAAGTCTCCACATTTCAGTTAAAGTCTCTACACCTCAGTAACCGTCTCCACACCTCAGTTAAAATCTCCACACCTCAGTAACCGTCTCCACACCTCAGTTAAAATCTCTACACCTCAGTTAAAGTCTCCACATTTCAGTTAAAGTCTCTACACCTCAGTAACCGTCTCCACACCTCAGTTAAAATCTCTACACCTCAGTTAAAGTCTCCACATTTCAGTTAAAGTCTCTACACCTCAGTAACCGTCTCCACACCTCAGTTAAAATCTCTACACCTCAGTTAAAGTCTCCACATTTCAGTTAAAGTCTCTACACCTCAGTAACCGTCTCCACACCTCAGTTAAAATCTCCACACCTCAGTAACCGTCTCCACACCTCAGTTAAAGTCTCTACACCTCAGTTAAAGTCTCCACATTTCAGTTAAAATCTCCACACCTCAGTAACCGTCTCCACACCTCAGTTAAAATCTCTACACCTCAGTTAAAGTCTCCACATTTCAGTTAAAGTCTCTACACCTCAGTAACCGTCTCCACACCTCAGTTAAAATCTCCACACCTCAGTAACCGTCTCCACACCTCAGTTAAAGTCTCCACACCTCAGTTAAAGTCTCTACACCTCAGTAACCGTCTCCACACATCAGTTAAACTCTCTACACCTCAGTTAAAGTCTCCACATTTCAGTTAAAGTCTCTACACCTCAGTAACCGTCTCCACACCTCAGTTAAAATCTCCACACCTCAGTAACCGTCTCCACACATCAGTTAAAGTCTCTACACCTCAGTAACCGTCTCCACACCTCAGTTAAAGTCTCCACACCTCAGTTAAAGTCTCTACACCTCAGTAACCGTCTCCACACCTCAGTTAAAGTCTCCACACCTCAGTAACCGTCTCCACACATCAGTTAAAGTCTCTACACCTCAGTAACCGTCTCCACACATCAGTTAAAGTCTCTACACCTCAGTAACCGTCTCCACACATCAGTTAAAGTCTCCACACCTCAGTAACCGTCTCCACACATCAGTTAAAGTCTCTACACCTCAGTAACCGTCTCCACACCTCAGTTAAAGTCTCCACACCTCAGTAACCGTCTCCACACCTCAGTTAAAGTCTCCACACCTCGGTAACCGTCTCCACACCTCAGTTAAAATCTCTACACCTCAGTAACTGTCTCCACACCTCAGTTAAAGTCTCCACACATCAGTTAAAATCTCCACACCTCAGTTAAAGTCTCCACACCTCAGTAACCGTCTCCACACCTCTATTAAAGTCTCTACACCTCGGTAACCGTCTCCGCACCTCAGTAACCGTCTCCACACCTCAGTTAAAGTCTCCACACCTCAGTTAAAGTCTCTACACCTCAGTAACCGTCTCCACACCTCAATTAAAATCTCTACACCTCAGTTAAAGTCTCCACACCTCAGTAACCGTCTCCACACCTCAGTTAAAGTCTCCACACCTCAGTTAAAGTCTCTACACCTCGGTAACTGTCTCCACACCTCAGTTAAAGTCTCCACACCTCAGTTAAAGTCTCCACACTTCAGTTAAAATCTCCACACCTCAGTAACTGTCTCCACACCTCAGTTAAAGTCTCCACACCTCAGTAACCGTCTTCACACCTCAATTAAAGTCTCCACACCTCAGTAACCGTCTCCACACATCAGTTAAAGTCTCTACACCTCAGTAACCGTCTCCACACCTCAGTTAAAGTCTCCACACCTCAGTAACCGTCTCCACACCTCAGTTAAAGTCTCCACACCTCGGTAACCGTCTCCACACCTCAGTTAAAATCTCTACACCTCAGTAACTGTCTCCACACCTCAGTTAAAGTCTCCACACATCAGTTAAAATCTCCACACCTCAGTTAAAGTCTCCACACCTCAGTAACCGTCTCCACACCTCTATTAAAGTCTCTACACCTCGGTAACCGTCTCCGCACCTCAGTAACCGTCTCCACACCTCAGTTAAAGTCTCCACACCTCAGTTAAAGTCTCTACACCTCAGTAACCGTCTCCACACCTCAATTAAAATCTCTACACCTCAGTTAAAGTCTCCACACCTCAGTAACCGTCTCCACACCTCAGTTAAAGTCTCCACACCTCAGTTAAAGTCTCTACACCTCGGTAACCGTCTCCACACCTCAGTTAAAGTCTCCACACTTCAGTTAAAATCTCCACACCTCAGTAACTGTCTCCACACCTCAGTTAAAGTCTCCACACCTCAGTAACCGTCTTCACACCTCAATTAAAGTCTCTACACCTCAGTAACCGTCTCCACACCTCAATTAAAGTCTCCACACCTCAGTTAAAGTCTCTACACCTCAGTAACTGTCTCCACACCTCAATTAAAGTCTCCACACCTCAGTTAAAGTCTCTACACCTCAGTAACTGTCTCCACACCTCAATTAAAGTCTCCACACTTCAGTTAAAGTCTCCGCACCTCAGTTAAAATCTCTACACCTCAGTTAAAGTCTCTACACCTCAGTAACCGTCTCCACACCTCTATTAAAGTCTCTACACCTCGGTAACCGTCTCCGCACCTCAGTAACCGTCTCCACACCTCAGTTAAAGTCTCCACACCTCAGTAACCGTCTCCACACCTCAGTTAAAGTCTCCACACCTCAGTTAAAGTCTCTACACCTCAGCAACCGTCTCCACACCTCAATTAAAGTCTCTACACCTCAGTAACCGTCTCCACACCTCAGTTAAAGTCTCCACACTTCAGTTAAAATCTCCACACCTCAGTAACTGTCTCCACACCTCAGTTAAAGTCTCCACACCTCGGTAACCGTCTCCACACCTCAGTTAAAGTCTCCACACCTCGGTAACCGTCTCCACACCTCAGTTAAAGTCTCCACATTTCAGTTAAAGTCTCTACACCTCAGTAACTGTCTCCACACCTCAGTTAAAGTCTCCACACCTCGGTAACCGTCTCCGCACCTCAGTAACCGTCTCCACACCTCAGTAACCGTCTCCACACCTCAGTTAAAGTCTCCACACCTCGGTAACCGTCTCCGCACCTCAGTAACTGTCTCCACACCTCAGTTAAAGTCTCCACACCTCAGTAACCGTCTCCACACCTCAGTAACCGTCTCCACACCTCAGTTAAAGTCTCCACACCTCGGTAACCATCTCCACACCTCAGTAACCGTCTCCACACCTCAGTTAAAGTCTCCACACCTCAGTAACCGTCTCCACACTTCAATTAAAGTCTCTACACCTCAGTAACCGTCTCCACACCTCAGTTAAAGTCTCCACACCTCAGTAACCGTCTCCACACCTCAATTAAAGTCTCTACACCTCAGTAACCGTCTCCACACATCAGTTAAAGTCTCCACACCTCAGTAACCGTCTCCACACCTCAATTAAAGTCTCTACACCTCAGTAACCGTCTCCACACCTCAGTTAAAGTCTCCACACCTCAGTAACCGTCTCCACACCTCAATTAAAATCTCTACACCTCAGTAACCGTCTCCACACCTCAGTTAAAGTCTCCACACCTCAGTAACCGTCTCCACACCTCAATTAAAGTCTCTACACCTCAGTAACCGTCTCCACACCTCAGTTAAAGTCTCCACACCTCGGTAACCGTCTCCACACCTCAGTTAAAATCTCTACACCTCAGTAACTGTCTCCACACCTCAGTTAAAGTCTCCACACCTCAGTAACCGTCTCCACACCTCAGTTAAAGTCTCCACACCTCAGTTAAAGTCTCTACACCTCAGTAACCGTCTCCACACCTCAATTAAAGTCTCTACACCTCAGTAACCGTCTCCACACCTCAGTTAAAGTCTCCACACCTCAGTTAAAGTCTCCACACCTCGGTAACCGTCTCCACACCTCAGTAACCGTCTCCACACCTCAGTTAAAGTCTCCACACCTCGGTAACCATCTCCACACCTCAGTAACCGTCTCCACACCTCAGTTAAAATCTCCACACCTCAGTAACCGTCTCCGCACCTCAGTAACCGTCTCCACACCTCAGTTAAAGTCTCCACACCTCGGTAACCGTCTCCACACCTCAGTAACCGTCTCCACACCTCAGTTAAAGTCTCCACACCTCGGTAACCATCTCCACACCTCAGTAACCGTCTCCACACCTCAGTTAAAATCTCCACACCTCAGTAACCGTCTCCACACCTCAGTTAAAGTCTCCACACCTCAGTAACCGTCTCCACACATCAGTTAAAGTCTCTACACCTCAGTAACCGTCTCCACACCTCAGTTAAAGTCTCCACACCTCAATTAAAGTCTCTACACCTCAGTAACCGTCTCCACACCTCAATTAAAGTCTCTACACCTCAGTAACCGTCTCCACACCTCAGTTAAAGTCTCCACACCTCGGTAACCGTCTCCACACCTCAGTTAAAATCTCTACACCTCAGTAACTGTCTCCACACCTCAGTTAAAGTCTCCACACCTCAGTAACCGTCTCCACACCTCAGTTAAAGTCTCCACACCTCAGTTAAAGTCTCTACACCTCAGTAACCGTCTCCACACCTCAATTAAAGTCTCTACACCTCAGTAACCGTCTCCACACCTCAGTTAAAGTCTCCACACCTCGGTAACCGTCTCCACACCTCAGTTAAAATCTCTACACCTCAGTTAAAATCTCTACACCTCAGTTAAAGTCTCTACACCTCAGTAACTGTCTCTACACCTCAGTTAAAGTCTCCACACTTCAGTTAAAATCTCCACACCTCAGTAACTGTCTCCACACCTCAGTTAAAGTCTCCACACCTCAGTAACCGTCTCCACACCTCAATTAAAGTCTCTACACCTCAGTAACCGTCTCCACACCTCAATTAAAATCTCTACACCTCAGTTAAAGTCTCTACACCTCAGTAACTGTCTCCACACCTCAGTTAAAGTCTCCACACTTCAGTTAAAGTCTCCACACCTCAGTAACTGTCTCCACACCTCAGTTAAAGTCTCCACACTTCAGTTAAAGTCTCCACACCTCGGTAACCGTCTCCACACCTCAATTAAAGTCTCTCCACCTCAGTTAAAGTCTCTACACCTCAGTAACTGTCTCCACACTTCAGTTAAAGTCTCTACACCTCAGTAACCGTCTCCACACCTCAATTAAAGTCTCTACACCTCAGTTAAAGTCTCTACACCTCAGTAACTGTCTCCACACCTCAGTTAAAGTCTCCACACTTCAGTTAAAGTCTCCACACTTCAGTTAAAGTCTCCACACCTCAGTAACTGTCTCCATACCTCAGTTAAAGTCTCCACACTTCAGTTAAAGTCTCCACACCTCGGTAACCGTCTCCACACCTCAGTTAAAATCTCTCCACCTCAGTTAAAGTCTCTACACCTCAGTAACTGTCTCCACACTTCAGTTAAAGTCTCTACACCTCAGTAACCGTCTCCACACCTCAATTAAAGTCTCCACACTTCAGTTAAAGTCTCTACACCTCAGTAACTGTCTCCACACCTCAGTAACCATCTCCAAACCTCAATTAAAGTCTCTACACCTCAGTAACCATCTCCACACTTCAGTTAAAGTCTCCACACCTCAGTTAAAGTCTCTACACCTCAGTAACCGTCTCCACACCTCAGTTGAAGTCTCTACACCTCAGTTACCGTCTCCACACCTCAATGAAAGTCTCTACACCTCAGTAACCATCTCCACAACTCAGTTATAAAGTCTCCACACCTCAGTTACCGTCTCCACACCTCAGTTAAAGTCTCTACACCTCAGTAACCGTCTCCACACCTCAGTTAAAGTCTCCACACCTCAGTAACCGTCTCCACACCTCAATTAAAGTCTCTACACCTCAGTAACCATCTCCACACTTCAGTTAAAGTCTCCACACCTCAGTTAAAGTCTCTACACCTCAGTAACCGTCTCCACACCTCAATTAAAGTCTCTACTCCTCAGTAACCGTCTCCACACCTCAATTAAAGTCTCTACACCTCAGTAACCATCTCCACACTTCAGTTAAAGTCTCCACACCTCAGTTAAAGTCTCTACACCTCAGTAACCGTCTCCACACCTCAGTTGAAGTCTCTACACCTCAGTAACCGTCTCCACACCTCAATTAAAGTCTCTACACCTCAGTAACCGTCTCCACACCTCAATGAAAGTCTCTACACCTCAGTAACCATCTCCACACCTCAGTTATAAAGTCTCCACACCTCGGTAACCGTCTCCACACCTCAGTAACCGTCTCCACACCTCAGTTAAAGTCTCCACACCTCAGTTAAAGTCTCCACACCTCAGTAACCGTCTCCACACCTCAGTTAAAGTCTCCACACCTCAGTTAAAGTCTCCACACCTCAGTAACCGTCTCCACACCTCAGTTAAAGTCTCCACACCTCATTAACCGTCTCCACACCTCAGTTAAAGTCTCCACACCTCAGTAACCGTCTCCACACCTCAGTTAAAGTCTCTACACCTCAGTAACCGTCTCCACACCTCAGTTAAAGTCTCCACACCTCAGTAACCGTCTCCACACCTCAGTTAAAGTCTCCACACCTCATTAACCGTCTCCACACCTCAGTTAAAGTCTCCACACCTCAGTAACCGTCTCCACACCTCAATTAAAGTCTCTACACCTCAGTAACCGTGTCCACACCTCAGTTAAAGTCTCCACACCTCAGTTAGAGTCTCTACACCTCAGTTAAAGTCTCTACACCTCAGTAACCATCTCCACACCTCAGTTAAAGTCTCTACACCTCAGTAACCGTGTCCACACCTCAATTAAAGTCTCTACACCTCAGTAACCGTCTCCACACCTCAGTTAAAGTCTCCACACCTCAGTTAAAGTCTCTACATCTCAGTAACCGTCTCCACACCTCAGTTAAAGTCTCTACACCTCAATTAAAGTCTCCACACCTCAGTTATAAAGTCTCCACACCTCAATTAAAGTCTCCACACCTCAGTTATAAAGTCTCCACACCTCGGTTACCGTCTCCACACCTCGATAACCGTCTCCACACCTCAATTAGTGTCTCCACACCTCGGTTACCGTCTCCACACCTTGGTAACCGTCTCCACACCTCTCATCTTATCAGACCACATCTCACTGCTAAACCTCAAATCTGCAGGAGAAGACCAGCTCTTAAAACCGTCCAAGTCAGGAGTGAGGAAGCCACTTCACTCCTGCAGAAGGAAGCAGCACATTGAGGGACACTTAAAGAAGCAAACCCTGGAGCATGCGGAGAGGAATTAAGTCAATAATGGACTACAAGAGCAACAGCTCACAGACCAACCATGACAGTGCACTCCTCAACACCCTGACTTCGTTATATCACTATCTTTTACCATCCTTTTAACTTTGATGGTTTTCAGTTTTAATTGCTATAGTTTGTATTAACTTGTCTGTATCTATGTTATCCTCAGTGTTTGAAATGGGTTGTCATATTTAAACTTGTATTATTTCATTTGCCTGCTGTATATTCTAATCTGTGTTTTCTATTTAATTCCATCTGTACAAATGGTGGGTGGATGGATGGGTAGGTGGGTGAGTGGATGGATGGGTAGGTGGGTGGATCGATGGGTGGGTGGGTGTGGGGTTGGTTAGTTACGTGGTTGGTTGGTTGGTTGGTTGGTTGGCTGAATGACTGACTGGCTGGTTGATTGATTGATTAGTTACTTGGCTAATCGTTAGATTGATTGATTGATTGATTGATCGATAGATTGATTGATTAGTACATACAGTACTGTACATACTAAAACCACTCAGGAGAAACTTGGGGACTTTTTGCCTTACAACAGTACATAAACTAGGAAGACTGGAAGGGCTGAGAAGTACGTGAAACTAAAGTCAAACATCACATTGCGTGAAAGCCCTTCGAAAAGGCTTTTTTAGAATGCTATACATGAAGGCTAATATCTCAGGGTGTTTTCTTTCTGTGAATACAACTGAAAGTGACTGATGTCAAGTGTGTCCTCAGCAGCTGAATGGAGAACACAGAGAGGGCCAGTGGGACTGTTGGATCAGCGAGGAGGCACAAAGAGAGGGGGTGATTAACTGGGCTTAAACAGCTCATCAGCCTGCTCGGCTGCTTAACTCACACTGACCTCATTTAAGTTGCATTTTACTACTGAAACCTCTGACTCTTCCGTTCTGTCTCCTTCAGTCACACTGATGTTCACTTCTCCGTTCTCTGTGGTCGACTGATCTTTGTGTGCCAATGTAATTTTTTTTTATCCTGGTGACGAAGGATACTTCCACATTAGGTACGGTTAATCCGTAGTGTGATCGCCCCCCACCCCTCTTCACCGCTCTACCCTCCACTCCCCCGCTGGCCAGTGTTCACATCACATTAATGTTTCGTACCCGAGTACGCTGACGCCAACATCTATGCAGCACTTGTGAATGCTTCAAATCCAAAAACACAGCTAACTCTTCACGTTTGCTGCTGCTTTTGCTTCGGATGCACAAACAAGTACGATACTGGACTCACTCGTCTGTCTTCAGACCTCATCCTTAATGTGAGCAAGTGGATGCATTGCAGATGTAAACTACTAGAGAGAACACTGCTTTTTATGTGTGAAAAAGTAACAGCGGAGTAATGCTGACGTTATATCAGTCCCTCCAGGAATTCCATGAGTTATTTTGTGATTGTCGTGATCAAACATTTTTGGTTTTGTGGTGGATTTTCTGTAAAATTGCGATTGTTTAATTCATGTTCATTCAACACATAGACCTGCTGGATGAAACAAACAAAGAGACGTCTCTGACAACTGGACGTGACCCTGTCACTTCCTGTTTTTCCTCTTGTTCCGGTTTCCTCCGGTGCAGAGAGTTATTATTATATATATATATTATCAGCACTGCAGCAGACACACTGTTGGTCTGGACAAACGCACGCAAACGAGCCGCAGCAGCAGAGCATGGTAGCCCTGAGGACTCATGGCAGGCAGGCAGTATGTGGGCCTTCTGTATATCCTCTTCTGTATACCTCCTGTCTGTCTTCTCTCTAATGCTGATCGTTATACACTTTCTCATTAACCACAAACAGAATTACATTACTGCCATCACACTCTCCTGCTGACGATGTCGTCTGGGAACTACAGCAGGAAACCTTTCTTTAAAACACAGAATAAAGGCTCCATAAGGCTCCACTGATCAACACTCCAGTCAAATCATCTCATTTCATTCCGAAAAATCTGTTCCAGCGGAACTTTCTCCCACCTGCTCATTTGTAAAAGCCATTCTGACAAGTCATTTTTAAGATACTCTTGAACTCATTTAATAGATAAAAGCTCTGAGCTTTTAAATATCCAGCGAACATTTTTGCCTTGCATTACAGGATTACTAGATTTCCAACATATTTTAAAAGAAAAACTTGTGGCCCTGGACCGGTTTGCAGAAGCTGTTTTTAATGTCAATCTTAACCTTGCTCGAGTGTAAGTGTGTATTAATAAAGGAAGTTGTAGTTGTCAGTAAATTTAAACCAGCTGCCAAACATAAACGACTTCTTACACAGGGATTTGTTTTTCCTACAACCAGTAACTGCCAGGTGGAACTTCTACGTTGTTAAATTAATCAAATGTAACATTAGCAATGATATAAATCTAGTTGACAAATTTCAAGATTTCAAATTATACTCTACAAAAGTAACATCATTTTACTTAACTAAGTAAATAACGTTATTTAGCATAACCACGTTTTTCCTCTCATTTTAAACTTTGTAATACTTACACCCAAACACATTATCCCACACATGCAGACAGAAATAAATCAAAATAACACCTACTAACCATACCTATGTTGCCAGTCTAGATTTAATTCAGCAAATAATAAGGTTGATAAATGTCTTTTTTCCTTCTTTGAGAAAGAACATAATGTGGCTGTAAGGCTGATATGAAATGTGTTGTGTTTTAAATACAGTGTAACTCAGTGACCTGATGCAGTGAAATCTGATAAACTATTGGTGGATGACCAATCAGGACGTAAAGGAGGCGGGTCTCTGAGAGACGTGATGTCAGCCAGGTAGAGCCGTCGGTAGAGGGAAGAAGGCTGGTGATTGGCTGATCTCGTCTGACGTCACGGTGAGCGTATTGCGTCACTTCCTGTCTACAAACATTGTAACTAGTGTTACTTCTGTTATTTCAGCTTCTCTTCCTGAATTCTACGTATCTAAATCTCTATCTATATATATCTATATATATACGTATCTAAATCTCTATCTATATATATACGTATCTAAATCTCTCCACTTCTTCTCATCTCAAGTTAAAACTCACGTTTGCTCTTCTTGAACAATTCTCCTGTTAAATCTTTGACCAACGTTCACTAACTTGGTGTTTTGGTGCTGTTAGCTTAGCAGTTAGCAATGTCTTCCCTCTCCCTCCTCCTCTTCTGGTTTTTCCTGCTCAGTGTGACATGTTTAGTTACAACCCTGCTTCCTTTAAGGAGGAGGAGGGGGGGAGGAGAAGGAGGAGGAGGAGGGGGGGAGGAGGAGGGGGAGGAGAAGGAGGAGGAGGAGGAAGGGGAGGAGGAGGGGGGGAGGAGAAGGAGGAGGGGGAGGAGGAGGAGGGGGGAGGAGGAGTAGTGTAGTTAGGGCTCCAGGGTCACAGAATTAGAATCACTGCTGTGCACCATGCTAAATAACCAGCAAGCTGTAGGACCTTCTCAGGGAGGAGGAGGGGGGGGGGTGTACAGCTGTCCAGGATACAGGTTTAGTTAGCCGGTCCCCCGCAGCACCCGAACAGCCGGGCGGCCGGGGGACAGTACGAAGGAGACATCGTCCCAAGAAGAAGCCCACGGTTCACCACCGACCTTCACGTCTCCAACTGATGTTCCACATTCTGTGAAACACCTGCTGAGAAACCAACTCTGGTTATTGGAGACTCTATTTAACATGAAGTTAGTGAAACCAGGGGACAGAGACAGATGTCTTCCAGGGGACAGAGTCAGGTGTCTTCCCAGTTTCATGCTTCTCTGAGAGGACTTCAGCTGTACGGACCGGACCGCTGCGTGACTCCTCTGCTGCCTTGAACCGTCCCGCTCTGTGACCACCGGACCTCACCTGGTTTTCCGCTGATGCCTCATCACATCCCACCTTCACCAGGTCTTGAGTAACCATATTACACGTGCACCATATTTTATTGTAAGTGGACTATTAATGCAAGTGAAGCAGCCATTTCATGTTTTCAGGCCACAACGCCCCCTAGCTACGATTCAGACCTGCCACGATCACTTTGGACATGCAATTTATTTTATCATGGCTTTTAATTTCTTTACATCTGATTCAGAACCCACAGTTTTATTTGCAACATGAAGGTATAAATGGGCTATGTTGTTTGCATAATGTAAAGCTCATTTGAGTGCAGTTTGACAGCTTTGTTTTGAGGTATTGCCCAACTCGTTTATGTTTAAGAAGTTTTTTCACTAAAATCATTCATTTGAGTTCAGAGAGACTTGTTAGTGTTGTGCTTATTATCAAAATAAGTTCATATATATGTGAGGACATAAGAGGGTGATTTGAAAATCAGTAAGGCTTAATCATTTATTTCTTAGCCGTCCATAATTTAAGTTAATTAAAAACTGCCAAGTGGAGGCACCGGCAAATACCCAAAATCTAAATTTAAAAGAGTAAGATGTATTTAGGCACCCAGGATCCCACCTTTAGAGACAAGTGACAGAGTAAATATTAAGGTGGGTGTTACACCTACAAGACATATTTTACCTTGTGATGCTACTATGATTTCCTGTTTATATAACAGATTGCTTTTGATTGGACAGCACTATACATAAAGTCTTCACAAACACTTTTTTTTTTTCATTTTAGAGACATGAGAATGAAATCAATCTGAACATCTAACTCGCAGCAGAAGAGTGAATAAGATGATTTTCCAAAATAGAATGTATTGCTCCAGGGGTTGTTTTTATATTCAGAATTCAGTAAGTGGGAGTGAGGTAGGGAGATGGTCGAAGTGGATGGTGAGTGTACAAAGCAGAAGACCGAACCACCAGAGACCAGGTTCAAAACCACTTAGGTTAAAAAGATGTGGTTAAATACTAAAAAAGTAAACATGATTCGTTCTGATGGTACACGTCTTATATGATCTCGTTTATATTTAAATATTTATAGATCTCTGAGCTAAATGGAACTCAATGTGTCTTTTAGATGCCATCCATACAAGACGTTTTACCCTTAATTTCCACTTCCATTTTAAATCTATCTATCTTTATCAAATGACTTTGTGCCTCAGGCTTTTAAAGTTACTCTAATTATACCTTTACTTTAAAATCCTCCTCTTGATCCATTTGTTTTTGAAAACTAGGTCCAACCTGTTCTTGCAACTTTAAAAATAAAAGCTTAAAAAAAAAAAAAAAAAAAAAAAAAAAAAAAATATGAACATTTGTAAAGGATTTTTGAAAAAAAGAAATTCAGCCAAGATTTAGAGACCATCATAGCACAGTAAAAGTTACCAATGATCCTCATATTACCTCAAACATTGTGTTTGTCTCTATACTTGTCATCACAACATTTATGACAGGGACAACATGCCATTTTGATTGAATGAACCGCACTAGGTTCGATTTCAATTTCTTTATATCAACAATGACTCTTCCACACACACAAAAGTTACTCATGGAGATCTACAGGGCTTATTGCTACATCAATCCTTTCAGCAACATTATTTAGAGGCACTGCGTACATTTCCATTGATATGCAGATGACATCCAGCTATTATAGCAAATTAGTCAAACTTCAAGCATGTCTTTCAAACATACAGGCCAGGGTCCTCATTTATAAAACATTGCGTAGGAACCGTACTAAAAGTGTACGTGCGCAAAATATATTCAGATTCATAAAACTGTGCACATGCACACCTGCACACAATGTTCCTTTTGTAAATCACAATGCATGTGGAAACGTGCACACATAGATCCATGTGGATCAGTGGTTCTTTGGTTAATTGTGTCAACAACAGAGAGGAAAACCCGGAAATTAAATTTGTCCGACAGAACTCGAGGTGTTGGACCAGGTGTTTGTGGACCAGGTGTTGGTGGACCAGGTGTTTGTGGACCAGGTGTTGGTGGACCATGTGTTGGTGGACCAGGTGTTTGTGGACCAGATGCTTATGGACCAGGTGTTGGTGGACCAGGTGCTTGTGGACCAGGTGTTTGTGGACTGGGTGTTGGTGGACCAGGTGTTGGTGGACCAGGTGTTGGTGGACCAGGCGCTTGTGGACCAGGTGTTTGTGGACTGGGTGTTGGTGGACCAGGTGTTGGTGGACCAGGTGCTTGTGGACCGGGTGTTGGTGGACCGGATGTTGGTGGACCGGATGTTGGTGGACTGGGTGCTTGTGGACCAGGTGCTGGTGGACCAGGTGCTTGTGGACCGGGTGTTGGTGGACCGGGTGTTGGTGGACCGGGTGCTGGTGGACCAGGTGTTGGTGGACCGGGTGTTGGTGGACCGGGTGCTTGTGGTCCGGGTGCTGGTGGCCCGGGTGTTGGTGGACCGGGTGCTGGTGGATCAGGTGTTTGTGGACCAGGTGTTGGTGGACCAGGTGTTGGTGGAACAGGTGTTGGTGGACCAGGTGTTGGTGGACCAGGTGTTGGTGGACCAGGTGCTGGTGGACCAGGTGTTGGTGGACCAGGTGTTGGTGGACCAGGTGCTGGTGGAAAATTTTAAACTGTCGTTCTGTTCTGCAGGTCTTTAACTGATGCTGTTTGATGTTATATTGGATTTTTAAAAAGGATGATGATCAGTTTAAAACAATTAAAAGTTGCTGATGGAATAATTACAGCAAACATGACCCTGCTGGTTAGAATGTTAATGATACAGTGAACGATTGCCCAAATAAAATTGATATGAAGTGAAATGAAATGTGCGAGAGGCTTCGTTATACATATCAAGTTGTCTGTCACATTTAATTTCTGCAATCTGGCTTCAGTTCACCACCTCACCGTCTGTGTCTCCCAAACGTGCATATGGAAGCTCAGAGTTTGCTTCCAGGTGTGCACTATTTACTGTCCAGCTTGTTTTTATAAATCCAGACTTTTGCGTGGGGAGCGGCGGATGCCTCTTTCAGGCTCCATTTTGTGCGTAACGGTTATAAACGAGGCCCCGGACCTGTCATTTTACTTCTAAGTTCAGGCAAAGCTTAAGTTATTGTATTTGTACCGATATTCTACTGTGACAAAACATTGGAGTTATTTTTGACAAGGATGTTTCCTTTAACTCACATATAAAGCAAATCTCTGGGACTTAATTCACCTGCGACATATTGCAGAAATCAGGAACATCTTGCCTCAGCACAATACTGAAAAGCTGATCCGATAGAAAACTTCCGGGATGGACTATTGTAATAACTTATTATCTGGATGTCTCAGTAATGCTCTGAAAAATCTCCAGGTGATCCAAAATGTTGCAGCAGGAGTATTGATTTTGTAAGAGAGGTCATATTTCTTGCATATTAGTTTCTCTTCATTGGCTCCCAAGTGAAATAAAGAGAAAAAATGACATCCATGCTCTTACAAATAAAGCTTCTGAAGACCAAGCTTCGTCAGGTGACCCTGAACCTCCCTTAGTTATGCTGCTATAGGCCTCCACTGATAATCACCTCCCATCTACTCAATATTTCACTCGCCATACATTTATATGCCACTATTGCATGTCATTAACTGTCTTCTCTCTCCTGTAGTTTGTGTTTGTCCTCTCTGTCCTCTTTCTCTTCTCTTTGTACCTTTCTGCAGGTATTTCTGGCTCCGGAGCTGCATGTTTCTGATCTGCGGTTACTGACCCCACCAACCTCCCCAGTGATGATCGTTTGTTGTCTCTCTATGTTGCTATTTTCTCTCTCTGCTCTCCCCTTGAGGCAAATGGCCGCCCACCTTTAGACCTGTTTCTTTTATGATTAAATGGAGTTTTTCCTCCAAACTTCTGCCAATGTTCGCTCATGTGGGAATTGTTGAACTGTGGGGGTTTCTCTGTATATTATTGAAAGGGTTCGACCTCACTACGTAAACCACCCTGAGATAAGTTATGTTGGGATTTGGCGCTCTAAAAATGAAAATGAATTAAATTCAAATTGAAAAATACACTTTGGAAAAACAGCACGTTTTCTTCGCATGGACACACTTTTAAATATACAGTATCTGAGCCATCATTGAAATATGGCAAATGAAGCTGTTAAAATCCTTTGGTGAGGTGGCATTCAGAAGGAATGTGTGGATAATTAAGCTCAGTAGATATTGGGGCAACACTTATCGGCAAGAGCTTTTTTTTTATTTTGATCATTTACTCTAATATGTGACTGCAGAAGAATGCGTGAGAGTGTGCATGAGTGAAAATATACACACACATCTCTGTGTGTGTGTGTGTGTGTGTGTCCATGTTTTCTCTTGGTTAATCATATAATAATCCCAGAGGAGCATCAAATGTAGGTCATCTCCAATCGAGCACTTTGAAAATAAAGACAATCCTAATACCAAACAGCCGCCGTTAAGTCCCCTGTGGCGTCCTCTCTGGCATGTTCTCATCTGAATACCACGCATGACGACGGCCTTTTTCAGCTTTTTACGGGATTATCTTTTCGAGATTTCTGCTTCATTGTTGGTTCATTGCTGCAGTGCTCCGAGTGCAGAGTGCAGTTATGCACATAACCGCGTCCTGAAGCGTTTTGTAATTCTTTCCGCTGCTTTGTGCCGAGCTGCATGATAATGTATTGGACTGTGAGTTGCCTGTGAGCACACAGCAGCACTGTGGCTGAGCCAGTGAAGAAACTACACATGGAGGGAGCTGCTGAACTCAACCATTCAAAAAAACTTCCAAATCAGCAACAGTGTTTCAGTATTTCATAATATAACACAATTTAGAGATCTGAAGAGGTGAGAAGTACTATATTTTCAAATTTTCATAGTAAAATATATATGCTTTAAATTATTAGAATCATATCAAATTTTTAATAACAACAATATAAGAAGAAAATAACTTATTTTCCTCAAATTAATACCAGGCAGAGTTATCAAATACTCATGACTCATGATTAATCCGTTAAACCAGCGTTCCACCTTGTTTCCAGAACAACCCTGGTTGTCTTCTTCAACCAGTCTCACACAACTGCATCAACACAAAGGCATGTTTGGACTGGGTTTTGACTGCGTTTGTAGTGTAGGAGCCTTTGAAACAACATTCATTATACAATAAAAGATGTTAATGATACACTCTTCATCAAGTAAAAAGGAAAAAGTTTTGCAGCAAAAACAAAAAATATCATGTTTGGATTTGGGATGGCTGAGACAAATCTAACTAACAGTTTATCTCATGTAGACTGACATAAAGGCCAAAACACACAGGCACCGCATGGTGTGCATCAAACCAATCAGCAACCATCAGTGATGTCATCAACCATCAGTGACGTCATCAACCATCAGTGATGTCATCAACCATCAGTGACGTCATCGTTGGTTTGTGAACGTTATGAATCCTCCAGTTCAGATTCTGTTCGTCACCATCTTGCGAGTTCGGAGCGGTTTGGAGCAGGAAGTGACCATATTTGGACGAGCTGGGGGAGGAGCCAAAGGTGGATCTGATTGGAAACCTGACGATACTACGTCCCGCCCACCGATAGCTGTAACCTGACTGCACCACAGGCCTGTCAATCAAACAGACACGCCCCCAAAAACAGGTCTTCTTGAATCTTCTTTTCTAATGAATGAGGGATTATTTTCAGATGGACCTCCAGAAAACTAATAAGAAGGAGTGACTTTAGCTAACAACACCGAGATAACTGATGGACACATTTTATTCACTTTGGATTTGATGAGAGAAGTTGAATGGGAGTCTATGGAGCCGGAGGCTTTTTGGAGCCGACCTCTAGTGGCACTCGCTGGTATTGCAGCTGAAGGCACTTCCACATTAGCTTCATTTTTCGGAGCCGGAAGCTACGAACACTTCTATATACAGTCTGTGGTCAAAACGCTGCTCTTCTAGATCTTCTACGCTGCTCCTGTTGCAGCTCCCTCCCCTCTATCAGATCTGCAATCTCAGTTGATGAGGGGAGAAGAGTTCACAAGGTTGAGAAACATCCCGAGCCGTACGACCTGCAATCCCGTTATTACCATGACAACGGGCAACATAGCCATCCAAAGTGTGTGGCATTTTTATTGGTGTTTTAAGCTTTAGTTTGTGTAGAACGATGCTATAAGCTCGCCGTTATCTGTTGATTTAAGTCCACATTCTCCTTACCTTCTGCTATCTCTGTTACCAAATTACAAAATCCCTGTCGCTATTGGAGACAACACCACCACCACCAACAACAACAACCTCTGAGCTAGCAACCTACACACTGAAAATGGCAAGTTTGGCAAAGATTGGGATCCTGAAACAAGGCAGGCCTGCTTGGTTCTCTTCTATCTTTTGCAGGAATTCAGCCATTTTAACACCAGGCCCGGCCCTGTTCCACCAAAACAAGTTCCACTCTGACGCAATTTTTCCAAGTGCTGCATCCTGGGCTCAGTGCCAACCAAGACAACTGAGTGGTTTAAAGAAATACAACCAAGCCAGAGCGTTTTTGTTTCGTTTTGTTTTTATCTCATGAGACTCCATAGAAGTAACTTGAAAATAGAGGTCAGATAATTGTCAGATCTCCGGAGAGGAATGTTGATTTTGCTCATCATATTGTCACACATCTGAATAGTATTCACAGAATAATGCAGCAGTTTGTTTATTTCTCCTAATGTAGCCTACCAGCTCAGAAAATACTATAAAAAAAAAAAAAGATGAGGATTAAAGCTAGGACACGGCAAATAGGAAATACCAGAAATTCAAACAAATAAATAAATGAATATAATTGTTACTGTGCTTATCATAATCCAATCAATCAAATGCAGCCATCTGTGGTACTTAATGTAGAGTAAGTTTTGGGTAAATCTTGGACGTTGGACCTGCCAGGGTAAAAAGTGACCCTCGAAGCAACACTACTTCTAGTATCACATTGATACCAGAAGTATAAAATAAAATCATGGCATACAGAGAGGGAGCCCACATTACCACCCACACAGATGGAGCGTTTCTCCTTCGCTGACCGACAGGATGGCTCCTCTGCAGGATGTCACTGGGAGTCAAATTTCTCTCACAACCCCAAAGAGATAATGTGAACATTTTAGATCTTTTTAAGACTCTTCTGCTGTGCAAAATAACAGCACAGTCTGAAAACCTTTTAAGAATCAGACACATCATTTACAGAAAAAGATGAGGCACTATGAAAGAGTTGCGCTGCGGTAAATATGTGACTACCACCAATCAGTACTGTTAATTAATTAATAATAAATAATAATACAATTAATTGAAATACTTTACCAAGAACTGCATAAAAAAGCAATCAGTTACTTGGAAAAGTATGTTTTGTGTTACTTTTAGATGTCAGTTCTTTGATTAATGCAATCAAAAGTTGCAGATGCTCAGGTACCAGTGATCACAGAAACACCAACCACAGGTATAACTGGTGTTGACTGAGTGATGTGACTGGGATACTTGAGATTATTGCTTCCTCCTGCTCCATGCTCATTACTGTGCTGCCATCCATTCATGCAGAGCCCAAACAAGCACCAATGCCTTCTTTTTTTAACAGCTGATTAATTGTACTGGTGCATAAAATCCCCCGAAAATATATGCAGCTTTGGCTGTGCAAAGGTCAAGTACTGGTGCAAGCATAGATAAAAAGTTCTTCCAGAAGCTATAGTAGTAGCCTACTATTCCCAGGAAATGCAACAGCTGTGTCTTGGTTGTGGGTGAAGGAAATTGTCCCACAGCCTTGACTGTGTCCTGCATTGGCTAGACTTGACCTTGATTCATCCTCTTTCCGAGGTAGGTCCCAGTGGTCTTAGCAAACACACACTTGGTGAGATTGTCTGTCAAGCATGCTAAAACCAACCAGTCATATAAAACACCTATGCAGTGGACATGAGTGTCCAGATACACCATGATATCGTGGAGCTACGCAGGCCAACCGCTACCACCCACAACCACAGTATTTCTTAGCCACTGAAACGTTGCAGGCATATTCCTTCAACAAAATGTCACCGTGTAGGAATACAAGCCAGAGGGAGTTATGAGTGCTAAAATTTCTCTTGACCTTTTGATGAGTGAAACTTGCTGGTACCCTTTGAAAGGGTCAAATTTGCTCACAAATGTGGCTGAATAGTCTTGGTCAATACAATCTTCTATTTGAGGAAGTGGATGGAAGTTATATTCAGTGAGACAGAACCCTTTTGGACAGTCAGTACGATGCCTCAAAGTAGTGGATGCTGAATTTGAGCCACGTTTAAGGCCTGCTGCCCTAAAAACTCAGCCTCACAAGTGTGATATGGCTTCAGAAGGTTTACATGGAACAAATTTTAGGATTTTCATTGGCTGAGAGTGTCAATCATGAGGTTTAGATGCGATGCACCACAGAAAAATTGACACTTTATTTTGCCTTGGATGGCAAATTGACAAGAGGCTGAACAGCATCATCAACATCTTTCCCTGTTAAATCTCCACTTTTTTGCTTTTCACCTGCCCGGTAGAGTTTTAATCTCTGGCAAACATCTCGCCTTCAAAACTGCAAGTTGACCATGCACTTTGTGTCCAAACACGAAGTTGTTCGAGCTGAATCCAGAACTTTCAGGACAAATTCACAAGCTGCTGACAAAAACCTGACCGGCAGGTTACCCAACAGCTCTGTACAGTAGACATGTAACAGGTATTTGGTGAAAATGTTCAAGTGCACACAAACCTTCTGCATGGTAAACTGTCAATATGTCATGTTTTATGTGCAGTTAAATCAATTGACCAACTATATAGGATATGAAGTTGGGACGTTGGTCAGACTGTCGTAGTTAAGGGTCAAATATTGAGATGAAATGAGCCATTGCTTCGACCATTGCCTTGGCAGTAACAGTGTGTAGGTGGGAGGCAGCAGGATCTCGTAGCCTGACACAATATAGTCCACAAATAAGTGTTTTCATGGGACCGACTTGGTCAATAGAAATGTTCAAACGGTGATCTGATTGCAGGGATTGGTGATAGGGGAGTCAGTAAGGTGACAGGTAGGTCATGTTTTGATGAAGAGAACGATGTTGAAGAAATGTTGTAATTATGCACACCAATCCACCGGTGTGAAGAAGGCAACCAAGAAGATGGTGACCCCCTCATAGCCACGGATATGTACCGGAGCTAAGCGCTCTACCTATCTTCACCGCTTCCTAATGTAGACACCAAAAGTCCCATCAGTAAATCCGCTGCCAAGCCTAACAGGGGAAAAACTACTCTTCCTCAAACAGACACAATAAAACCCAAAGTAAGACCCCTGAAATGGCTGAGTCAAGTACACAACTAGAAAAAAAAGAAAAGGAGAACAAATACCAAACACTTTTACAACCTACACTCTTAGAGGAAGGAACTGGCACTACCAGCAACCTGACATTTCCTCTTTCCAAAATAGGCTTACTGACAGCTCCGTCCAAACACAATGAACGACTCTTCACTCCTACAAGACAATCCACAACAGAAACCACTGTCTGCCAAAGCAGGTAACAACACACCAACTTAATGCAGGAAAAAAATACCAGAAACGTCCACATTATGCTTAAATTAATCTACTCACAACAACAAATCACTGACAAGCCAACACTTGTCACAAACCACCACCATGATGGGGAGGAGAGACAAGAGAGATTAAAGTGACAATTGCATGTTTTATCAAAATTAAAGAAATGTAACTATTTACAAAAAGCATCAAGATAAATTACATCAACTGTGAGGGAAATGCATGGATGAGTGAGGAATGAGTATGTCAGTGTGGAAGGCAGAAAAAAGGTCAAGGTATTTATATCCTCGGTGGAGGCATACACAGGTGCCACCACATTACCTTAAAACCCCCTCTGACTGCAAGCTTCTGCAGAAAGAGGCTAGTTGAGCCACAGCAGGGAGAGAGGAAGGAGCTGTAACAGTTATAACATTAGTGGCACCCACAGACTGGATGTAAAAGTGTCCGTAGCTTCCAGGTCTGAAAAATGGTTCTGATCCAGAAGTGTCTTCAGATGCAATACCAGCGAGTGCCACTAGAGGTCGGCTCAAAAAAGCCTCCGGCTCCATAGACTCCCATTCAACTTCTCTCACAGAATTCTCATACAGAAAATGTCCTGTATGTCATTCGCTAAATTCTCTCTTCCAGATCCATTTTCTGGAGGTGCCTCATTAATGAGAGAATAAGCTTCAAAAAGACCTGTTTTTGGGAGTGTGTCTGTTTGATTGACAGGCCTGTGGTGCAGTCAGGTTACAGCTATCGGTGGGCGGGACGTAGTGTCGTCAGGTTTCCAATCAGATCGGTCAGATCCAACGCTGGCTCCTCCCCCAGCTCGTCCAAATATGGTCACTTCCTGCTCCAAACCGCTCCGAACTAGCAAAGATGGTGACGGACAGAATCTGAACTGGAGGATTCATAACGTTCACAAACCAACGATGACATCACTGATGGTTGATGACCTCACTGATGGTTGATGACATCACTGATGGTTGATGACATCACTGGTGGTTGCCGCTTGGTTACCACCAACAGTAAGGTGTTACTCCCAACAATACCACCGACAAACGGAAACTGGGAGGAATAGCTTCTGAGTTAGAACTATCCCACTGCAGTTTTAAATGTAGATCACATTTGAGTGAATATAAATATCCAAATAAACAAACAGCAAAAAGAAGAAAGAGAACAAAAACAGAGGAGGTCAACAGAGAAGCTGTAGCCTGAGTTCAATGAGCTGCTGCAGGCGAAAGGACAGAAGACTGAGCAGGATATCACCAAGAAATCAAAGAAATGTGAAGTCACACAAGATAGAACGAGACAGCCAGCCTGTGAGCGAAGGGGAACGCAGAGAAAGTGTAACATCACTCTTCTCTGCTTTTAACATTGACAAAAACAAAAATCTCTTTTCTTGTTTTAGTCAAGTTTACAAAAGTCCTGGCTGAGCCTTGCAAACATCTTGATGTTAAGTTAGATGTTAGATGTAGCAACACAGGCATTTCAGAGCCTCAGGAAATATATGTTTGATGACTGAAATAGGAAAATGATCAGAGACTATTTTTAATAAATTTCATGACACCAACACCTTTGTGTTCAGCGCTCACATTATCCATAACAGTAAGATAACTCATCTTTTACATGGTTCCACCAGAACAGCTCTGGTGCTTCTTGTCAGAGATTCTGCTAGTAAGTGCCACTGAGTGCTATCGCTCCAAAATATCCCACAGTTCAATGGGGTCGAGATGTGATGACAGTGAGGGCCACAGCATTTTCAGACTCTAACGATGTGACCTGGGGATGGAGGCACTGTTTCCACCCCATCAGGGTAGAAAGTATGGCTTCAAGGGAAATGATAAGTGTACTCCCCCATGTTGCCCGCTGAATGACTCGAATGGTTTATGGGCTGAAAAGGTTACCGAGCTTTTGAGTTTGACCCACCTGCATGGGTGATACACTTTAGTGAAACATTGGCTCCCTGAGTTTCAGTGGTTTGGGAGAATTTATATATTCTTGCCCTGCTGTTAGTAGTTTTTTTTATTTTTTATATATATACGTATATTACGTAGGTTTTCAAGATGGCGCCGCGCTAGCGGCAGCCTGTTGCAGCAGCTCCCCTCCCCTTGTTATTAGTATTATTAGTATTTAAGCCTTTCTCCTCTTCGGAGTTGTTGTTTTTTTCTTTCTCTCGTGTGTTAAGTTAACGGTCCGTAATGGACCGTCATTTTTCCACGTTTCTGGATGGGGGCTCTGTTATTGTTTACTTGCGTGATCAGCTGATCGCGCTGAGTAGACCTCTACTGCTGCTGCCCGGAGCGAGGCCTGAGATACCCGTTGAACTTCGGAGAAGACGGCGGGGTTACAGAGCTGGAGCTAAGCTAAAGGCAGAAAGGAGGAAATACAAACCAGCGGTACCGGAGATCTTAATGGGGAACGTGAGGTCGTTGGTCAACAAGACGGACGAGCTCGGCGCTGGTAAAGACCCAGAGAGAGTACCGGGAGTGCAGCATCATGTGTTTCACCGAGACATGGCTGCACTCACATTTCCGGACCGGCTTCAGGACTGTTCGGGCGGACAGAGACGTTGTTTGGAGCGGTAAGAAGAAAGGTGGAGGGATTGCAGTCTATGTGAACGAGAGGTGGTGTAATCCCGACCACGTGTGTGTGAAGGAACGTTTCTGTAGCCCGGACATTGAACTTCTAGCCGTGGGGATGCGTCCTTATTATTTGCCGAGGGACTTCACGTCCGCCATTGTTATCGCTGTGTACATTCCTCCATCAGCTGACGTAGAGGCAGCAGTGGACACCATCCAGTCCACTGTGTCCAAACTTCAGACTAAGCATCCCGGCGCATTTTTGTTAGTTACTGGAGACTTTAACCAGTCTGGATAAAGTACTGCCAACTTTTCACCAGTATGTTAACTGCCCCACCCGGAACAATAAAACTCTGGACTTACTGTATGCTAATGCCATGGATGCATACAGTACTACTGCCCTTCCCCCCCTTGGTAGATCAGACCACAACCTGGTCCTGCCGACTCCCAGGTATGTTCCTCTGGTGCAGAGGCAGCCTGTGACCACCAGGACTGTGAGGAGGTGGACACAGGAGGCTAAAGAAGCCCTGCAGGACTGCTTTGAGTCCACGGACTGGGACGTGCTGTTTGGACCACATGGGGAGGACATCAACAGCAGGACGGACTGTATCACAGAATACATTAAATTCTGTGAACACACCACCGTACCATCCCGGACTGTAAAATGCTTCCCCAACAATAAACCGTGGATCACCAGTGACCTGAAAGTTCTTCTTAATAAGAAGAAAGCAGCCTTCAGGTCTGGGGACAGGGAGGAGCTCAGGAGAGTGCAGCGCCACCTGAAGGAGAAGCTCAGGGAGTGCAAGGACTCCTACAGGAGGAAGCTGGAGGCCAAACTCCAGCAGAACAACGTGAGGGAGGTGTGGACCGGTATGAAGGAGATTACTGGGTTCAAGGGGAGAGAGAGACAACCAGGGGGAACCTGGAGAGGAACAACCAGGGGGAACCTGGAGAGAGACAACCAGGGGGAACCTGGAGAGGAACAACCAGGGGGAACCTGGAGAGGAACAACCAGGGGGAACCTGGAGAGGAACAACCAGGGGGCTCCCTGAAGAGGTCAAATGAACTAAACTGTTTCTTCAACAGGTTTAGTTCACCGCCCTCATCTGTCTCATCCACACCTTACACCTCCCAAACACCTCTGCTGCTCCACCCCTCCCCCCTCTGCGCCCCCTGGTGAACTGCATAGAGCCCTCAATCTCAAAGGGCTCTTCCTCCATCGACACCTCGACCCCTCACCCCCCTCTCTGTGACGACTGGCCAGGTTAGGAGACAGCTGGAGAGACTCCACCAGCACAAGGCTGCAGGACCTGACTGCATCAGCCCCGGGGTCCTGAAGACCTGCGCCGTCCAGCTGGCTGAGGTCCTACAACACCTCTTCAACCTGAGCCTGAAGCAGGAGGAGGTCCCGGTGCTGTGGAAGACGTCCTGCCTGGTTCCTGTCCCCAAGAAGACGACTCCATCTGGCCTCAACGACTACCGACCGGTTGCCCTCACATCTCATGTGATGAAGGTGCTGGAGAGGCTGGTCTTGGCCCACCTCAGGCCGCTGGTGAAATCTTCTCTGGACCCTCTGCAATTTGCGTACCAGCCTCATGTGGGAGTGGACGACGCCATCATCTACCTGCTGCAACGAGCTCAGTCTCACCTGGATGGAACCGGTGACTCTGTGAGAATCACTTTCTTTGATTTCTCCAGTGCATTCAACACCATCCAACCACTGCTGCTGAGTGAGAAGCTGCGGGTGGTGGGGGTGGACGCGTCCACCGTCTCCTGGATCACTGACTACCTGACAGGCAGACCACAGTTTGTCCGTCTGGGCAGTGTGCTGTCTGATACGGTGGTCAGTGGTACTGGAGCTCCTCAGGGAACTGTTCTGTCCCCCTTCCTGTTCACCTTCTACACAACTGACTTCCACTACAACTCAGAGTCAAGACATCTGCAGAAGTTCTCTGATGACTCTGCAGTGGACGGTGTATAAGGGATGGACGGGAGGATGAGGACAGGGCAGTAGTGGAGGACTTTGTGGAGTGGGCGGGAAGAAATCACCTGCTCCTGAACGTGGCCAAGACCAGAGAGATGGTGGTCGATTTCAGGAGGAAGACGACGGCTCCACAACCGCTGAGAGTTCTGGGAGAGGAGGTGGACATGGTGGAGGAGTACAAGTACCTGGTGTCTCCATGACAACAGACTGAACTGGAAGACCAACATCAATGCTGTCTACAAGAAGGGGATGAGTCGACTCTTTTTCTTGAGGAAACTTCGATCCTTCAATGTGTGCAGCGAGATGTTGGAGATGTTCTACCAGTCTGTTGTGGCCAGTGAACTGTACTTCACTGTGGTCTGCTGGGGGGGAGAGGTGGGGGGGCAGCATTGGAGCCGGTGACACCAACAGACTTAACAAACTGGTTAAGAAGGCCGGCTCCATCATCGGCTACAAACTGGATAGTCTGGAAAAGGTGGTGGAGAGGAGGACGCTGAACAAACTATTGTTCATATTGGATAATCCTGTCCACCCTCTCCACCTGCTGCAGGGACAGAGGAGCACTTTCTCTAAAAGGTTCCTCCAGCTCCGCTGTCACAAGGACAGATACAGGAGATCATTCCTGATACAGGAGATCGTTCCAGATACAGGAGATCATTCCAGATACAGGAGATCATTCCAGATACAGGAGATCATTCCTGATACAGGAGATCATTCCTGATACAGGAGATCATTCCTGATACAGGAGATCATTCCAGATACAGGAGATCATTCCTGCCGACCGCAATAAGACTTTATAATAACTCACCTCTGGCAAAATCCATCACGGTACAATAACACTGTTGACTGTGTTTCTTAGTTTGTTTGTATATTATATATATATACTGTACTGTATATATATATGTTGACTGTGTTTCTTGGTTTGTTGTATATAATATATATAGATATATAATGTACTGTATATACTGTGCATTTTATATTTTATATTTATATTTTTTTCTGCTATTTACTGCTATTTTATTTTATTGCTTTTCTATTATTCTATTATTCTATTCTATTCTATTATTTTATTCTATTGTTTCTATTATTGTCTTATTGCTTCTGTATGTATGCTGCTGTAGCGAAAAAATTTCCCCTCGGGGATTAATAAAGTAAATACCTACCTACCTACCTACCGTATATATAACTAATGATTGTAAAGTTGGATTGTATGCACCCCGTAGGGCAGATTTAAAACATGAGTTAACTCTATACATTATAGCCCAGATAGTAAAAACTATTTGCACATCATCTGGCAGTAGTATTAAATCTACGTTGATACTTGACATTGAAACAAAAGTAAAAGTGCTCGTTATGATAGAATTTTCAACCATAATTGACATTGAATCAACATTGATTCAAAAGTCCTCCAAAGAGTCGACAATTTATTTTATTATACACTGAAACGAGGTTAGAGAATAAAATATTGACTCAACCATTATGTTTTATTGTCTGTTTTATTTTTGTGGTATTTTATCATTCTATATAATTAACTGTTGCATATTGTTTTTTAAATGTATGTAAAGCGCTTTGTAACTTGTTTTTGAAAAGCGCTACAGAAATAAAGTGAATATTATTATTATTATTATCTAATAGGCAGCTCAATTTTGGGGAATTTAAAGTTAAGTCACTGTTAAACTATTTAATTGTTTTGTACAAATAATGTCTGTCCTGTCTGTATTCCTCTTGTGGGTTTGTATAGTTAACATTCCTCTCATACTGCGGCATTATACTAATTAAAGGTAATTTGTGCTGGGTTTGCGTGAACTCAGAGGATGGATGGTACACGGTATGCCAATTATCATCACGGCTACATTTTCAAAAAGTTGTGAGCTATTTAAAAAAGGAAAATTATGATTTGCCAGCTGGCTGTACTTAAATGCGGATCCCATTGTGAACACTAGGTGTCACTATCACCGGATGTGTAGACTGCTTGCACACTCTTTTTATACCAAAAGGCTTTCCCATAAAAATAACCATGTCAGCAGTACCAGGAAAGTGGAAAATGGACGTGAATGCAAGAGATCCCGGACACAGCAATTACTTTCTTTATGGAGTTTCGATTTCCAATAAATGGCCATGAATGGCATCTCTTTGTGTTATACAACAGGAAACAATACGAGACTGGCTGAGCTGGATGATATCACGAGTATTGTGACGCACACTACATGATCATGTGTTATCACCATGAAATGTGCATTTCCCTGACAGAATATGATGTTCAACACACCCTTTCTATGTGTGTTGGCCAAGGCTGCAGTGCTATTGGTTGAAGTCCTGCAGCGCTCATACGACGCACACACCAGGAAGTGCACGGCTTAATTGTGACTCATTTCTACAACAGTCAATAATGATTTTTTTTTTCCATCACTTTAATTTAATAATGTCAACAATGGAGTCGTGCGCTTTCCAAGGTTTCTCCGCATTACTTAAAGTGTTACTGTCAGGTTTCAGTCACAAGACGTTCCTGAAAATATTTCACAGTAGAAGACCTAAATAGTTTCACTCTCCTGTCACTGGAGAGAGCGTTCGATTTAAAATGGATTCAGGAAGTGTTCAGTTTGTATTGAGGCCAAATGCAGTAAATTTAACAGCGAACAATGTGGCAGAAACACACTTCAACGATTTCAATATGACAACTTTGCATTTGTTTTTATTGGCTGTCTTGCGTGATGTACGTTTTACAGACAATTGGGTCTTCAAGCACATACAAAACGTAAATGAATTTCAACTGAATCAACTTGACAGACAACTGTGAACATTATTTTTAGAACATTAGAATGGTGTTGGCTTAATTGTGGGGCAGTTCTGGAGAGTTTCTACCCTTTGAAAGAGACAGCGTGTGGCAGACCAAACTTTTAACCCTTTTTCATCTTACTGAAGATAACTTGACGTGAAAAGCTGCAGCTTTTTGAAGCAAATCAACACAAATACAGCACATTTCCCAAATCTGCAGCTTCCTGAAAACCAACATTTCTGTGAAAATGGTGAAATATGTTCCTTAGTGATGCACGTCAAAGCTTGACAGGTGACCTGACGGCAAATCTCCAGCAATGCTATTCCCATTCAGAGTGATGTTTACCTTGATATAATCATGTTACAGCAAATTATCTTATTTAAAACAGCCACAACTCAGAACTCTTCTATGTGGCTCCTGGTATGAACAGTTGAAGATAAAAAAAAAACCAAACATGGCTCCTTACCTGTGCTGCTCTGGATGGTCCTGACGGTGGTGGCAGATGTGCGCGGTGGGGAGGACGGGAGCAGGATCAGCGGTCTCCCTCCTTCTCCTTCGTGCTCCCCAGCACAGCCCTGGTCGATGGCCCTCACGTAGCTGTGGCTCCGCATCCTGAAGCATCCGGGCATGGGCAGGGTGTCCATCGTGTCCATGCTGTCCATGGCAGCCTCCATGGCCTGAGCCTGCATCTCACTGTAGACCTGCTCACACACCTGCTCAATCTGCCCGTTCACCTCCACCTCACTGAGCTGCAGGACGAGCGGACATCCGGCAGATGGAGAAGAGAGGATAAACAGAGAGGAGAATGAAGATGGCGGATGATGGAGAAACCTCCTGGCTGTTATCATTCAAATATCACGGTTTCTAAAAGGGCAGAGTGTTGCATGCAGTCTCAACAGGGCGTTATTGAGGGCTTTCTTGATGGCAATTGCTCCTTGGTTGGACTTCTACCAGCAAAGTGCCATCATAAAAACACTTTAGGAGGATTTTCCAGGGAGGCATTGAAGTGCAAAACACATACACACAAAAAGAAAACAGAAAAACTCCCCAAAATCCTTTAGTCTTGAGGTGCAAATTAACAAATACAAAAACCTGAACTTGCAGGCCTGTGATCTGTTTCACAAAACCTGGATAAGGGATTCAGCCTGGATTCAGGTATCCTGGTTTAATTAAGCCGTGGTTCGGTTTCAGGAAAGCAGCAAAGTTACCATGGATATTTAGTTTGCAACTAGCCTGCTCCACACCAGATTAACAGCCAAGTTTAATTAATCCTGGTTCCTCTCAGTCAGCTGTTACTCTGATTAGAAACTAATTTCTAACAGCTTTTCCATGTTTTAATGGAATTTGTCCATTTTGCTTACACATAAGTAACAAAATAAATGTATGTTTACGAAGACTGCAGTTCATATTGTTATTTGAGGTTTGATGAATATTTAATTGCAAATATTGAAATGATTAGAAACGGTCAATAAAGTTGCAAAAGTGTTTTAAATTAAGTCAAGGATAAGGAATGATATAGTATACATGGATGATATAAAGTATATGAAACATGGGTGTTTCTCCCTTTATGATTGTGAGCCTTTGAAGCGCTTTAAGGAATCAAGGTGTAAAACTGATCATTTAATCCAATAACCCCTTAAAAGTATAGTTATGACAATTTGAGTTATGTTTTTAGGGTATTAACACATTCAGTCGGTCCACTGTCGTCTGACACATTTTCACGCTCTTTAATTACAGCAGCAGTATTTCCTTTTTTTACAAACTTTGTCCTCTACCTCCTCATACACTTCTATTACGCTTCTATTCTGTTTCTCATTTGGAGTAAAGAAACACAGAACACCTGTTCCATTGCAAAATTGCTTCATCAATAAGGTTCGTGCTGACAAATTTGGGATAATCAGTACACCTGTGTCACAGCAGCAGGTTGTTCACACAACTCACAGCAGAAAATCTGCACAGCTGTTCTATTCTTTCAATTGAAAAAGGTTTTTACAAAACCTCCACACACATTTTTTTTCCCTCCTGAAAATATTCTAAAACATTTTCAGGCCAGACACAAGGTTGTTTTAGTTTTTTGACACATGGAATGTATTCAGAGTAATGTTTTATAAAAGCATATAAGGTGATGGGTTAAGGTCACACTTGAACTACAGCAATGCTTTTATGGAGGTAATTGAGATCCAATGAAAAAAAAGACAACCATATTTGCAGGACAGTAGAAAGAAAGAAGGGATTAAAAAACATTTCCTGAAAGGACATCATTTATTTTACAGGCACTAAAATCCTTGACTAAATTGTTTTCAAAGCTTTTTTCCATAAAATTATAACTATAGTATTTTGTCAAAATGTCAAAAATGAGCTGCAAGAAGAGGGAGATCAAATAAAGATGATTCCCTTTGAGGAGATGACAGTTGTTTCGTGACAGAGGTGGAACCTATTTGGTGTAAATGGAGAAGCAACGGCAGCGCCTGAATTAGAAAAGTATGGCCATCTTGGTCCCGAGGGTTTTTAATGTCATGTGACATGGTGACGTTCAGCAGCGCCACTTTTTACAATTCTTTATTTTACAATTCAGCACTATTCTTGATTATTTTCTGTCTAAACTAAATATGAATAGAATTTTTGATGAAATGAAATCAAACTTGTAGTTATTGACCCTTATGTAAAGGATATAAAGAGTAAAAATAAAGAGGGCCGTCAGTAGCAGTGCTGCAGCAGAAATCCTGCCAGTGTGGACCTACACCAGCGAGCAGTGCAGGGGGCGGGGCTTGTTGTCAGATGGGTGGGGCTTGTATTGCCAGAACAATCAGCCTGCTGTAGCTGCACAACAAATGGTATTTACATTTCTGTGGTAGTAGCACAAAGCAGCTTCTTCATTGTATGTGCTGCGCTTGGCAACTTTAGAAAAATAAGGCAGGCTGTATTTTTACAGCAGTTATGGCCTGGGTTTCTCCAGGGTGGAAGGAATTAATGGTAATAAATCTTAATGTTGAGATTTTAGTAATTTGTCAACAGGATCAATGCTTTGGTTAAAAAAAAAAAAAAAGACCATGCAGGATTCCTCAAGCCGCCACGCTACCTCGAATGATTTTGCTGTTAACTGTGGATACTGCGAAACTGTGGATACTGGAAAAGCTTTCCAGTCTGACGTTGAGAAAATACATTTTTTTGCTGTTGTATCTTGACCGGATTTGCGGCTGTGTTGGGAGATTTAAAAGCCATGGAAATTGTCCTGCATCTGTATTTGTGATAAGTGGTGGTCTGAGCATGTTTTAAGATAAACGCAGTGTTGTGCCAAAATTGTGTTATTGTGACTTAACCAGCTTGAACGCGACCTTATCGGCGCCTCCTCTCACCTCAACGCCAACATGTTCCTCCGCTGCCAGGAGGAAACCAGACAGGCACAGATGCACACTGCATGTTTTACATCTGGTTTTGCACTAGCCAGAAAAAAGAGCCCTTATTCTTCTATAACCACCATTTATCCAGAAATTTGAATGCAAGATGTTTCCACTAGAATGTACAGTATTTCAACTGTGATGTAAATTCATCTCTCTGCGTTTAACGCGTACACAAGCAGCTTACCTACTGCAACATCCCATGGGGATATTCACAATCTGCGCTAAGATTCATTTTCACATTGACTCACACTGAAAACAAACTGTAATTGTAGTTGTTGACTGGGGATTTAGTGGTTAGATCCATGCAGAAGAGGTTACTGAAATGGTTAATACAGGCAGTTCAGTGTGGTCATGGTGATGAGGGGCGGGGTCGGGACGACTCATAGAAGTGGAGGTTTCAAGGTGAGGTTAAGGCGGTGCACATGAAGGCTTTATTGGGCACATCTTTGTTTTACTTGCTGTAGTTTTGAACAGAAGCTCAAGCAGCCGCCTGCCAGAGGGAAGTGTAGAGGTCAGAGGTCAGAGTTCATTAGAGGGTTAGCAGGGAGGAGCCGTTCACTGCTGGTGCAGCGGAGGTACTTAGTAATACAACATTTATTTAAAGGATTATCAGAAACAGTCAAAAAAACAAGAGTATATTGCCTCAAACCATGATTTAACTACATGCATACTTTAACCATTTGGCCCTGGCATATGGCAGCAAGTCACCTCAGAGTTTTAAAGTGGCAGTGTGTAGGATAAAGGCCCTATTCCTTGTTTAGGAGTGTGTTCCACTGGGTAGTGTCCATCCAGAACGGAGCTAGAAGGGGTGGGGCTTTCAATCTTAAAGGAAGGAAATGGGACACCACTCATAGCATCCACAGTAGCCGCAACTCCTCCTAATTAGTTTGTAAGTCTCTGAAATGTTAATATAAAATTTATGGAAATATACAGTATGAAGACAAAATCATGTATCTCAGAGAATCAGCTGTTAATGCTGGGGATTGGGCCTCAGTGTCATCTAGAAATGAGTATACTGCATACTCCTCGCCTCTCTCTCCTCTTTCAAGCATTCAGAAGAACATAGAGTGGCCGCAAAACTCAGGAAGAACGTGAAACGCCCTCTCTAGTGTCAGCGTTTGGTTTGTCTGCTGTGGACTGTACGAGCATGGCCGACTCCGTGGAGGAGGACCCGCTACCAATGTAGACAGGCTCATTCTCAGGGAACGACAGCACAAAGGTTCCTACACACCAAACAGTCCCTTCAGGACATTTCACCACAATAAAGTGATCAATAGAAGCAAAACAAAACTCGCTCCATTAATACAAATAACTCCTCATTGGTCACAAAGGCTCTTCAACTTCTCCTCTCATCATCAAAACAAACTTCATGCAGGTTGACCGAAAAAAAAACAAAAAAAAAAACAGCAAAACCAGGAGTTACGGGTTCATTATGTGGTCTTATCATGACAAGTGGAGACTACAGGTCACACTGCAGCAGTCTGATCTCACTGTATGGTTTAGATTACATGAGTTTTATACACCTTTCCAGTTGTAAGAGACTGCACATCGTTTCTCTGAATAGAGTATATGTTGAATTAATATGATTTAAAAAGCATTTTAAGTACTTACTTTCATTGAAGATGGAGCCTTTTTATTCAATGTTACAGTCACAGACTGTTTTATAAAGTGACTTTACTTCAGTTCAAGGTTCTTTAACTTCAGGAAATAAAGATGAGGTGATAAGTCAAATATTTCCAGCTCGTTCTGTAATGTGCAGTTTGTTTATTAACGGAGGAAATGATCACATAACTCTATTAGGAAGAACTAAAAATATTTTTTTTCCTGAACTTGTAAATTTTGCTGGAATTTTACTGGAAAAGAAAGAAAAAGACTCAGGATTCAAATCCTGGAGGGACTGCGAAGTAAAAATATAAATATTGTATTTCAATTGTGACAATAGAGCCATTAAATCCTACACACTGCTTCCTTTAAAGAAAATCACTTTGTTGAGGGAGCCATTAATGTGGTCATTCATGAACTATCTGGTAACACTTTACAATAAGAGTACATTAATTAACCTGAGTAAAGGCCTTAATCAGCATTAACTAACAATTAATTAACAGTTAGCTAATGGTTAAATAATTATTTATGAAGGTTGTTCATGTTATCTTAGTTCTGTATTTACTAATGCCAATAGCACCCTTAACAACTATTAATTAAGGCATAAATTGATACCTTAGTTAACATAAACAACCTTAATAAATGGTTCTTTAACCATTAGCTAACTGTTAATTAACTGTTATTTAATGCTTGTTAAGGCCTTAACGAAGGTTAATTAATACATCACTTCGTAAAGCTTTCCCAATTATCTTATATATAACTAATATTAAGATGCATGAATATTCAAAGTGGGATAAAATGGAGGGAAAAAAAATTGCTGTTTAGTGTCATTTTGTATTTTTCTTAATCGTCAACAAACCAACGATTTATAATTGACTCTTACTACTGTCTTCTCCATCTGTGGCAGATATTCAGCTGCTTCCTACTGAAGATCTGACTGGACTGTATTGTGTTGTAAATACTCATCCACTGCAGCAACAGGAATTAAAGGGACTTTCGTTCTTTCAATTTATCCAGAGAGGGATTCTCCTCTGGTTTGGTGTTTCTTTATGTCATTTTATCAGCACAGACATCATATTGCATGAAAAAAAAGTCGTCTCAGGATGCAGGCGGCTTTTGTTTTGAATTGTTTTGAATTTTTACGATCTGCATCACTATTATCAGGATAAAAGAAAAGGGATCGTTTTAAATTCCTGGCTTAAATCTGTGCAGTGATTTGATGTTTGAAAAATCTTCAGACTCATTGATGTTTTACTCAAACTGGACTTCCTGGTTCCTATTTCATCTTCATCGTCTCCAATAAGCAAAATTACACATTTTTAAACACAGGGCTGCTCTATTTTTAAATTGAGATTTTTTTTTTTTTTTGACGACATAATTAAATAATGACATCACAGAACTGTTTTTAGGAAAAGCTGCAGTAAAATGCTATGTTTGTCAACACATATGAACATATAGTTATAAATAATGGTATACGTTTTAAACATTGACCCAGCCTTTTACAGACAGAGGAGGATTAAGAAATAGAATTAGTCGTTTACAGAATAGAATAGAATAGAATAGAATAGAATAGAATAGAATAGAATAGAATAGAATAGAATAGAATAGAATAAGAGTGAAATGAGAGTCAGAGATTCTTCTCATTTCATAGCAGGTCCTTCCAAGTCTTTGTTTATGTGTTCTGAACTGGTCAGGTGACTGTAAATATAAAGGCAGCGGTGCTGGCAACAAACCTGACTGATGGTGCTCATGGCCCTCATGTAGCTTTCATTGCGGGAGCGGTACTGGGGTGAGGACAGCAGCGATTTGGGGTCGAGGAGGGTTTTGGGGTCCAGGGTATCCAGGCTTCTATTGATTGAAACCTCACTCACCGCACGCAGGTAACTGTGGCTCCGGATCTGCAGTTTGGGGGAGTGCTCGGTTGAAATCCTGCCAGGTGGACAACAGGAATGTACCGTTATACACAAGGTTATCTCTGAAACACCAGAACACGCTTTCTGTCACGATCCATGTTACATGAGACCACTGAGCTGTGTAAGTGCAGAACATTTACATAAATCCACCACATATATGAAGAGTCATTCTGGGATTTAACTGCTAGATACTATGGAGATTTTAACTGCAGTGAAGAAGGTGTGACTCAAAAATACGGTTTTTGTGTGTTGAATGATGGAAAATGAAATTTGTAAGATAAAAAACAAACAAACAAAAACAACTAATGCCTTGTTTTTATTGTACACACGGTGGATTGGCATTGAAGTTGACTATGACTGCTATATTGCAGTTTAATTAAAAAACATAAAACAAAATAAAACAAACAATCTCTCAACACAATACAATATTATTGTATCACAATATTATCACTACATTCATTTTATTGATATGTGTCTGATTTTCCATTCACATTGAACTTTTGTTATAGCATCAACAATTGCAAACATATATGAGGGGGTGTGGGAAGGCCCTTTAAATAAAGAGAGAAGGAGAATAAATCCATTGTGAGTCTGCAAAAGCAGACATGTTCACACGTGCAGTCCGCATGTGTACATTTTTTCCTGAAAGAAACTGGTCCTTGACCATCAGTGCCTGTATGTAGTCTGACTTTAGAACTGTTTTTGGCCCTGGTGCAGCGCAAATCAATGCGCAGGTGGCTTTTTTCCATGCTCGCACTGAGTTGCAATTTTCGTGGATCATCGTGAACCCGGCTGCACCGAGATGGACGGGACTACCCACCAGGGGGTGGTGGAGCCGGTGGAGTTCAATTTTATTGTCAAAGTTGCACTTTAGCCAGCTCAAACAAAGTCTAAGTGCCGTGCAGCCGTTGGAGAGCTACTTTCATGGCTTCAGTAGGCCGAGCACACATGAACAGACCGATCCAAAACCCCACAGACAGGTTTGGTGGAAGTTCTACATATTTAATCCCACTTACATAAATAATTAAAACATGGCACTGCAGTTTAAACCATTTAATTAATGATTGGAGAGTAAATTATTCACACGCAAAGCTCCCGATGCAGTTTATTTATTAACACCACATCAGTGACGTCTGGAGCACATTTCTCTTTATTAGTGTTGTTGATAAATGATAAATAAATTGCATTGGCAGCATTAAGTGTGAATAATTTGCTTCTGCTCACTCCTCAACATGGTTCCAGTACCTGAGTTCACTGTATTGGATGTGGTCTTTGTTCATGTTGTGTGGTCTTTGTTCATTGTGAGTCCTACACTGGGCAGAGGTTTTCATAACATCAGAGGGGGAGGAATTTATAATATCAGTTACCTCTTTCCAAGATTTAACATCATCAGCTCACGGAGGCCAACTTGTGGCACCATAAATACGGTGATTACGAGCCTGAACCGCCCAGAAAAATATGTGAATTTCTTCCTGCGTAAAGTTTGGATGGAGGTGTTGGCCTGCTTCTTCTTCTGTCAATAGAAACTGACAATACGCTGCACCACAGCAGAAAGGGGCTGATTTGATTGGCCATGTTAGGGTACTTAATAGACAGACACATATCACTGTGGTTTAAGACAGATGGGACAAACGGGTCATCACTAAGTATATACAAATCTTTCACCTACTTTCACCAACTGATCCAGTCATGGAGAAAACACAAGTCTATTTATTCTTGTTTTTAAAAACCTCTTCTACAGCGCTACTTCTGTCTATGACATGTCTCCTAAAATTTACATTCGCAAATACTCAAATTGTAACTTGAGGTTTTTTACTCTGGATGGTGGAAATCTGTGTTTGAGGCAGCAAACACACTTTTGTTAATGTTGAGGAAATCATAGTTGTAAATGGTTGTAAATGTAAATAAAACTTAAAGTCTAAAGACTCTGTGCACTTTATCGGTGTCGAGCCTCCATCTTTGTTCAACATGAACATTAAGAGCTGCCAGAGTCTCAACAGAACCTTAAAAAGTCTCCTGATACTGTCGTGGCTATTGTTCCCCAGGACTAATTTGTTTTGGAGTGTCAGTGTGTGCTGACCATAGAGACCGGTCCTTCATGAAGAGACAGACGCTGTGTGAGACACAGTAACAGCAGACAGCAGAAGAGGCAGCAGCCTGAGTCCCTCGACTGCTCACTGTAATTACTCTCACTATTTAGAGAGCTGTGAAAGCTTCATTAGACGAAGGTGATATTTCTGGCTTCCTGCTGTAGATCAGACATAAAATTACACCTCCGTCAGGGGCAGACTTATAGAGCCGAGCCTGTAGGGCTACAAGGTTTAATATCGTTTCTGCAGAGTTTTTCTTATAGGTTTGGATTGAAGTTTTGGTGTAGCGCTTTGAGAACCTGAATCCACTGGACATCAAACAAGTTCGTTTGAGTCAGCTGACAGAGCGGGCGTGACATGTGACACTGATGTACAAAATTCCTGTTTTCATATATTTTCATGTAACCATCATCCATCCATCCTTCTATACCTGCTTTATCCTGAACGGGGTCCCGGGGAAGATGCTCACCTTCACATCTACAGCCAACGTATATTCAAGGAATAACCAACCTCACGTGGGCACATGGACAACACGCAGACTCCCGAGCCGAGTCTCCAAACCAGAACTGACCGTGTAAACTACTGCAGCGCCCCTTATAACCATCATATGCATTTCAAATTATATAAACATCATATTAACTTTATGATGCTGTTCTCTAATATTGCGGAAATACTGAACTGTTACTTAATTGCATAAATATACATCTGGAGAAATATTTTCTGCAGATGAACCAAGCTTGTGTGTGTGTATTTGTGTACTTTTCTAAAACTGCTGTGAAGACAACATTTCCCCACTGTTGGATTAATAAAGACAGAAGACTGTCCTGTCCTGTCCTGTCCTGTCCTGTCCTGTCCTGTCCTGTCTTGTCTTTTAAAGAGGGGGGAGTGAAGTGAAACAAGAAAATGTCTGTGCTTCCTAGAAAGCATATATGAGGACCAGCGGGTGAGACGGGGTGAGGTCTTACTGTAGAGTGGTCATCTCGGTCAGTGAGGGCTGCGTGGCTTTCAGGTAGCTGGCACGGCGTGCTTGCATCTTGGGGGACGGTTTGGGACTCCCGTCAGAGTCCCCGCTGTCGTCCTCCGCCATGGCTTTGACGTAGCTGCCGCTCCTCATCCTCCGGCAGGGGATGTCGTCCTCCTTCCCCAGAGGAGAGAAGCCGCTCCACTCATCCTGAGGTACCTGGTGACCGGGCGAGGAGGACAGAGACACGCTGTCAGGATGATCCGGTCTCCAGCTGTCTGAGTCCCAGCCACCAAACTGGCTCACTAAACTGTCCTGGTGGTACATAGAAACCTACGGACACAGAGCTGGCATGCAGGACAACAACAAACACAACAGGAGCATCCAAACACACAGACAGGACTGAAGTGACGGCTGGTGTTCTCCATCCTCCATCACACACCTGCATCCATACACAGCTCCCTCGCTGCAGACACAGTCTGCTCACTAATTAGCATGGAGCGCTATGTGTTGGGGTCGCTCGGAAGTTTCTCTCTGGCTAATTCCTGCATCTGCTCTGCAGGAGTCAGTTTAGTTCATCACAGAGCTGTGCACATACATGAGTGTGTAATGTGTATTTATATAGCATGAGCCTCCACTGATCTGACCCGAGGCTCTCCTCGTTCACTGAGAAAGACCTGGAATATGTGGTGATATGTTTAACTGATGATAACTGCACAGATAAATGAGTGAACTGAGCAAAATGTACTAATTAACAATTAAATGAAGCACCTTTAAAACAAATAGATTGAATTTGTAACAGTTACAGAATTTTTAAAACATGAGGCCAAAAAGATATAACAGGACGTTCATGTTTTCCAGTTTAAAGAAGTTTCTTATCCCACTACAATGCCGATGAATGGATTTTAAAGCGAAAGTGCTCCTTAGAAATCAGTACCCGGAGAGACATGTGAATCATCCACAGGAACAAAGACACTGTTTTCCAAGTCAAGCTTTTCAGATAAATCTTTCAGGGTTTCAAGCACCACAAACAAAATAACATTCATTTGTATTGGATTGTGTTGACTTTCAGAGACGCTTACGAAACAATCGCACATGAAAATGAAAGGAGCTGTGTGGTTACACAACACTAAAATTAACAGAGAAAATATCAAAAAATTAGTCGAGGTGTAAATATGATAAATAAATAAAAACACCTCAGGTGATGCAAAGGTTCATACGTGTTAAAAATGTATTGTATATGTATGATAACAATATATATGAAGAGCCTCAGATGTATTTCAGAGATTCTTCATTCTTTTCTAAAATAAGGAGGAAGAGGCATCGGAGGTTTTCAAGGACGTTGGTGACGTGCTCTCTTTGATTTTATACCATCTGCTGAAAATAAAACAGCACGAGAGCTACAACTACTAAAGAGCTGAGCTGCAACGAGACCGTCAACATACGCAGAAATGTACACTCATATACCTCTCACATATCTAACAGAAACTATAGAAATAATAAAGAAAGAATATGAAGAATAATGTGTGTAAATCATTTCTAATTATAGGGACGAGCCATACATGCTATAAGTTGGGTTTTTCAGAACTAACCTATCCAGATTTTTGTACATGATAATACTTGCAGAATTTTTTTTAATCATCTTTAAGAAAAAAAAAAAACATCTATAAAGTTGTAAGGTGTTTACACAATAACATTTTTCACAATAAAATGCTGGCATAATTAGGGTAAAATATTACTTTTTTATTCACTAAAATCGAACACGTTTTTTGACCGCAACTTTATGAAAGCTATGAAAAGCAAATACATTACTCATGTACTTTATTAAAGATTATTTTGATGGGCATTTTGTGCCTTTATTTGAGAGTGGCAGAGGACACTGAGTGGATATTAGAGGAATAACATCCAGCCAGGGTCCAGACAGCCAGAACCTGAACCAGTCAGTCACTGCTGAGGGCCTCGTGCCCGGGAAGCCCAGTATCACACCATAGTATGTCACACAGACGTCTCCTTCAGGATACCATGTCAGTGTCACAATTTGCTTTACCATGCAAAGTGCACATGTCAAAGAAGCAGGTCATGTGACGGAGGTCATTTGGCAAAGAGAGGAAGGTTTGAGTCCATCAGAAAGCAAAGTGGATCTGTTTAAAGAAATATTTTCAAATTACTTTTTCATGCCTCAGCGAGGCAAAATGTGACCCTGACCCAGTATGCTGTCATGGACTGACAGATGTATTACACACTTTGGCATCAGACTGGTTCGGCTCATGTGAAATGCATGATAATCATTCGTCCGTCATGTTCTAGTTGATTTTGTGTATAACGGATGTACAGTCAGCCGCATGTTAGAGATAATGCTGATTTGGATTCTTACATGACAACTTTGTCGCACAGCAGAGCAACTAATTTAATCAGAAATAAACTGTCCTGCTTTTATTTTGAAATGGAGATTGTTGTGAAGTGATCAGCTCTGAAGCAGGGTTTGAAAATCGGTGAAGAAATTGGTGACGATGTTACCTTGCAGATGTTTGATCTGTCTCCGTAACATGATTACTTCAGTAAACAAATATGTGACTGTTATCATTACAAAGCTTTAGTTCTGCACTTTGTTTTGTGATATGTTTTCCATATTTACAATTCACATCAACATGTAATTGTGAATTACATGTCCATGAACAATTCAAACGAGTGATGGGTGTAGAGACGCAGGGCTGCATGCGGACTGTAACTATGAATAAATGTGATTCATTTCAAAATAAAAAACAATTGCCAACACTTAATTGCAAAGATATGCAACTAGCATTGTTGGAAAGGTCAAGTCGGTCTGTTTTATTTGATATGCTTCAACCCAATATCGCTGCAAACTGTGAAAGACACGTCGGTCCACTACAGCAAAATGTGAGATAGCCACGCTTTGTGCTGTCTAGGCGTGAAAGTTACACGTTTTCCTGAAGTGGACGAAATGAAAGCTGCTGCATGCTTAGTCCTGTGATTTACAACAAAATGAAACTTGGGCTTGGTTTACTAAAAAAGCCCACGGATGGCGTCTGGAGACAAAAAACAACTCAAGAATAATGTCACGCTTACAAAGCGTGTAACTTTCACGCCTGGACAGCCCAAAGTGTGTCTATTTCACGCTTTGCCGTGATACCGGGTTGTTTGCTCTGCAGCTCACTGTGATGAACACTTCCTGTGATGTGAATTAGGACTCACTGCGTCTGCTGGGCTGATGACTAATAGCTCCTTATTCACTTGATTGAGAGGAATGACCACAGAAATGTGCTCTTAAGATACAACAAATATAAGAAAGATTAGCCTCTTTACAAATGTTACAAAAGTACCTACAATATAGCATTACCATAAGAAACTATACCATTAGTGATATAAGAGTATGGGATATGAAAAGTCATTATTCTGTTATATTGTAAAAATCCCCACATTTCCTACATTTTCTCATAACACAAAGTGAACCACCAAAAAGCCTCTTTGTTTTGTTTCTTCTTTACAACATCACGGCTGATGATGACATCTGCGTCACAAAAGCCCGGTTTGAGATTGGCCTCGCAGCAGGACCAGCACGGGAGGAACTAATAACAGTAATGAGGCATCACCGCATTTAACGGAGCCACCGAAAGCCTTGACAGAGAGTCAGCAGGCAGCCGGGAATTTCAATCTGGCTTTTTCACTATGTGTCCAATATCAAAGTAAAGATACACACCATGCCCTCCACAGACCAACATATGATACTCATGAGCACATTTCATACTTTAAGACAAACTTAAATACACCTGTACTCTATTATTGATTCATTCTGGTCACATTTTATTTGATTTTTGCAGAACAGCAGTTCTTCACGTTTTCTTCTCCTAAGTTGAACCTGTACTGACATAGTATTATATATATAAACTTAGTCTATTATATATATAGTATATAAGGCAGTGATGTGGCACCATAATGTTGCTATAGGTGGCTGATAGTTTACGCTCAATAAACATATATATATATATATATATATATATATATATATATATATATATATATGTAGTATCTCTCTCTCTATACATAATTATCTTTAGTGCATTTTATATATATAAAAGGCACTAAAGATAATTATTTTTAATTGGCCACACCTTTTAAGTGTGTTTATGTCACGTGTCAAACTTGATAGTTTTTATCACATTCAGTCTGGAAGTCAGAGTTTGAGAATTTAAAAAGACAATAAGAGAGGACAGACAGCAGGAGGACAACAGATTATATATGAATCACAGGGGGAGGGAGAGGGAGGGGGACAGAAAGGGAGAGAGGGAGGGAGAGAGAGGGGGAGGGAGGGAGGGAAGGAGAGAGAGAGAGAGAGGGGGGGAGGGAGGGAGGGAGAGGGAGGGTGGACAGAAGGGAGAGAGGGAGGGAGAGAGAGGGGAGGGAGGGAGGGAAGAGAGAGAGAGAGAGAGAGAGAGAGAGGGAGGGAGGGAGAGGGAGGGGGACAGAAAGGGAGAGAGGGAGGGAGAGAGAGGGGGAGGGAGGGAGGGAAGGAGAGAGAGAGAGAGAGAGAGAGAGAGGAGAGAGGGAGAGAGAGAGAGGGAGAGAGAGAGAGAGAGAGAGGGAGAGAGAGAGAGAGAGAGAGAGAGAGAGAGAGAGGGAGGGAGAGAGGGAGGAGGAGAGAGAGAGAGAGAGAGAGAGAGAGAGGGAGAGAGAGAGAGAGAGAGAGAGAGGAGAGAGAGAGAGAGAGAGAGAGAGAGGGAGAGAGGGAGGGAGAGGGAGGGAGAGAGAGAGAGAGAGAGAGAGAGAGAGAGAGAGAGAGAAAGAGAGGGAGGGAGGGAGGGAGGGAGGGAGAGAGAGAGAGAGAGAGAGAGAGAGAGAGAGGGAGGAGGGAGGAGAGGGAGAGAGGAGGGGAGGGAGGGAGAGAGGAGAGAGGGAGAGAGGGAGGGAGGGAGAGAGGGAGAGAGAGAGAGAGAGAGAGAGAGAGAGAGAGAGAGAGGAGAAAGAGAGGGAGGGAGACAGGGAGGCAGGGAGGGGGGAGAGAGAAATGGAGGGGGATAGAGGGAGAGAGGATGATCCCTCTTTCTCCCTCTCTCGCTCTCTCTCTTTCTCTCTCCCCCTCTCTACCCCCCCCTCCCCCCTCTTTGTATGTGTGTGACGTCAAAGACACACAAATGAGCAGTTCTGCTATAACAAGCGAGCTGAGGGAAAGGACCAGCTGCAGCAGCATCCGCAGCCTGTCACCCACGCAGAGCTCACATCCTCTGCAGCTCCACGCTCTGCTGGCAGCGGAGGAACAGAGCAGCTCTGTAGCACAGCGCCACTCATTACTGCAGACACCGTTTGTTGGAGATGTATTGCATTTGTTAAGGTTTAATAATACAACCGGTCATCTACCTGTCCGACCATGTTTGAATAAATAAATCTCCGTACGTGTGACATTCACGGTGACTCAGAGTGTACAGTATGTACGAGCAGCCACTGTGGATTTTACACGACAGAAAGTAGACGGTTTCCGTGGCAACACTGTTTTGATGGCTTAAGGCAGCGGCGTTAGAAATAACAGGTAGTGTAACGGTGCAGCCAGCAGCTGTGCTGTTGAGATGCTGCAGATAATCATGTGCAGATTGAACACAGCCAGAGGGTAGCGGCTCCGGTGGAGGGGGGCTCCGGTGGAGCGGCTCTCCGGTGGAGCGGCTCCCCGGTGGAGCGGCTCCGGTGGAGGGGGGCTCCGGTGGAGCGGCTCTCCGGTGGAGCGGCTCCCCGGTGGAGCGGCTCCCCGGTGGAGGGGGGCTCCGGTGGAGCGGCTCCAGTGGAGCGGGGCTCCGGTGGAGCGGCTCCCCGGTGGAGGGGGGCTCCGGTGGAGCGGCTCCCCGGTGGAGGGGGCTCCGGTGGAGCGGCTCCGGTGGAGCGACTTGTTGCTGATGTTTGCACAATCAAAGACTCCATCGCTTGAAAGAGAAACGATGTTTTTCTTCAGTTGTCCCTTTCATGCTCAGCTTCTGACTTTGAATGCATTTTTAGTTTGCTTTTGATTTGTTAATGTCTCTCTGAAAGGACTTCAGTCCTGTTTACTAAACTCACTCGTCTGATCTGCAGTTCAAACAGCAAAATCCCAAACATCATCTGTGATGTATTTGTAATGAAGTCAGTGGGTTTTTTCACTCTTCCCAGTCTAATAACAAATGTTTGGACTCCACCTAGCACAATATTTCCCTTTCGTTTTTGTTACCTTTGATAAAGACAACTCTTTGAGCCCTTTTCCGGGCAGCAGTCGCCATGGCAACAAATAGAAATGATGAGATCATGTTAAATGCTAAAACATAGTGGAACAATAGCACAAGTGGAGAAGAGCCTTTAAGTCAGCAAAAGTGACTCAGTGGTGTGAGTCACAGAGTTATAGGTATCGAAAGTTTAATATTAGTCACTGTAAAGGTCGTAACAGTCCAAGAAGTCTGCAGCAACGAACCTCCGAGTGGATTTAAAAAAAGAAAAATGTTATTCCTTCCTTTAACAGCTGCAGTCTGGTTTTAACTAGACAAGCGACAAATCAGAAAACAAGGTGTTTCAGATGGCGCTGACGAATGACTTACTTTATTTAAGTCAGATGACTTTTGATCACAAGTTAAAAACCCTAAAAGCTCCAGTTTACTCTGAGCATAAGGTGACATCATTGGAAAACATCCCATATTAAAGCATTATTTAACTTTTTATGTCTCTCAAAACATTAAAACATTAAACATTTAAAAAATGTCCCCTTGTGGGATTAATAAAGTAACTATCTATTTATCTATCATCTATGATTATTATTCAAATTATTCACTCATCATACTTCTATGAATTAAACCTCATGCCGGTGGATTTTACAGTTTATACTTCATGCGTTTCCTTCTCTCGTCTGTTTTTTTATGTCATTTCTTTACTTATTTCTCTGCCTACTTTAGTAAAAATGGTATTTGTAATAAACAGAGTCTTTGTGCAGCATCGGAGGAGTCACAGCAGGGAACCATGAAAATAATACACATCAGCAGCAGGCTTCAGTGGATGCAACTTGGCCATATTCCAGTTTTTACATTATTTACATTACTTTCTATCTCTTGGATTATATTTGCATTCCACACTCTGATATTTTTTACACAGCATTGACTTTCAAATTTAGCTCCCATTGTGTCTGTGGATTTGTGTACCACCAGACTGACATCAGTTTTTTGATGAATATGATGACTGTAGTTTGTGTCGTCCTCTTTTGTTTCTTTACAGCCGTTATGGCTGAAACGCGTTCGTTTGTTTGCCTACAATAACAAGTTTGCACGTTGCATATTGCTCTGCGAGTGCAGCTCTGTTTTGTGTCTCTATGCTGTTCTTTCCTCCGGCCTTCTTCCCTAACCCCCAATATGATGGAGGCAGATGGCCGCCCACCTCCCGTTAAAAGGCAGTTCTTCCTTCCAGCTGTCGCTCGAGTGGAAACTGATGAATGTCTGTTTCATTCAAGAAGAGTCTCTGAATTAAATATTTAAACTTCTGCAAGATTTCTATCTCATTACAATCCACTTTGGCACCACAAAATCACAGACTGAAGATTTGAACACTGCAAATG
>NW_027185413.1:201528-209028 GCF_022577435.1 Embiotoca jacksoni
ACACTGCAAATGAAAACTGATGTCACAAATGAATGTTACACCGACATTCAACAGGGACTTTTTTGCTTTTTATCAGTGTAACATTTTCATTAAAGATATTGAAAATTGAACAAAACCCGTGTGCTGTGGTGAGAACAGCCTCAGTTTGTTCCTCATGTTTTAGGATATATGGCTGGTTTCTCTGAAGTATAATTAGCCAGTGATTTTGTTTTTGGTGGTGGATAGAATAATTCTTCAACTATCCAGAACTTAAAGGATTCAGGAGTGAGTTTAAAACAACTGGATGAAACTTTTAAACATTGGTGATTCATTATTTTTCAAAAAACTGCTGACACGCTCTACAACTGAGGTCAGTGGAAGTTCAAGTTGGTTTTTAACGATTTAAAGGTATGTGTGGCTGTGTGATTGTTGATGCTTGTGTTGGTAATGTCCTGTTTACACACACATACACACACACACACACACACACACACACACACACACACACACACACACACACACACACACACACACACACACACAGACTTCTATGATTATCCTTGGACACACAGAACAGATAACAAATAAACAACAAGCGAGTGCTGGGGAGCCCATTCAACTTACTTCAGTAGTAAACATGCAATTATTTCCATCATACGTAAGGACACGTTTAAAGGGGGGTTAGAAACAGATTTGGAACGATCGGCTTAGTGCCAGTTGTCCAGACGTGGACGTGTACACTGATTAAACATTCCAATACAGTGTTGTATTTATGAGTTATGATGTTTGGAAATTCAAAAAGGAATACAAATAATTGTTAGACACTGATTTCATAAATTTGACATTTAGTTGTAGCGCTGTAGTCTAAAGCTGTTTGAATGATCCACGTCTTTACATTATAGTCGACAATACGCAAGAGGCTATCCAAAACTTCCAACTAGGGCGATATGGCCTAAAAATAATACAGTGATACTCTTCAGCTATATTTCAATACATGATACATATCGCAATATTTTGAAATATTCTATAAAGCACTTCAGAAATGTTTAATTTAACCCTTTGATGCACTAAAATAACACCAGTATGATGATTCGTGTTTATATTCATTGGTGGTTTCTATTGGAACAATTTTAAGTTTGCATGTAAAATGGGTCAAATCACAGTCAAGTTAATAACAATAAAACACTATTGAGTAGCAAACTGCAACAGCATTATTTCAAATAGAGTACATTCGATATATCGAATATTTGAACACATGGTTCAAATATCTCTGGCCTGACGTGTCGGTGAGGGCCGGCTCCTCCTCCCTGCACTGTTTTATGGACGAGTCTAAGTGACGTCACCTCAGAGGGGGAAGCTATAAGAAGAATAAGTAACTTATTTTGACTGCACCTGTGTTACTTACTCACAAATGTTTCAGCTTCCCCGTTCTGTGCACGTTAAATTGCTACCTGCATTCAACCGTGCAACAAAAGCAGTCTGTCAACTTTTTGACTGAAGCACAAAGCGCATCAACTAATTTCTAGTGCTGCTCAAAATCCCATTTGTAAGTTTCATTCACTATATATTATAAAGTACTACAAAGTCATGGCGAGGCACAGCAGAATGTAGCGTTCAGAAAGTGGACCTGGACCATCATACTTTTCTCCCGAGTGACGTTAAATGTCTACGGAGTCGGGTACAAATATGCTCTACTTCTGTTTTATTGACCAGTCGGCATATTGCTACTAACAATTAGCATGTTGCTAACACAGCAAGTTATGTAATGGGGTTTTAGTAGAGCAAACCACTCATATGGTCATTGAAGCCTTCATTAACTAACATCATGTCATTACTGTAGCTCACGTTTAAAATAACTCCAAATAACAATTTTATTTATTTGGAGTTCGGTAATTGCCAACTTGTTATATGTAGTTAAATGTCTCCCCAACACTTAGTTTAACACCACACTTCACAGAAAAGCACAGCTCAGCACAACAACAAGCCATCAGGACAAAAACAGAGAGAAAAGGTCAAGTAACTGGTGTAAAAGGCAGGAAGGAAGGGAAAACTACTAAATTAAATATGAAGTCTACAAACAGGAAAGGATGTCATTCTTCATGAGTTCATGCCATCACCTAGCATTCAGAGAGTAAGGCTGCTACTGGCTCTGCACTTACTTCTCTCTTCAACTCAAAAAGGAGGAAAGAGGAGGAAGAGGAAAAGGAAGAGGGAGGCTCTCCAAACCAAGAGGAAGTAAAGGGGGGGGGGGGGTGTGGAGGTAGGTTGGTGGGTGGCAAGAGTTTGGGGTGGATAAGAAGCGTGAGGGTGAGTTGGGTGAGTGGAGGAGAGGCAGGAGGGGGGTGGAGGTGGGGGTGGCAGTGGGGGGTTTTGGGAGGTCAGACTGGTGGTAATGTTCCCTCTGAGGCTGCGGACGCACTAAAACCTTTTTATATCACCTGACATGAGCACATATTGTACATTTAATAGGATGCTTGGAGATTTGTCTGACTAACACAAGACTGTTTTCAGTCCTGATATCAAACTCTAAACCCAAAGTAAGAATAGTGGTGAAAAACAAAAGAGGTTCTCTGCTCTTGACTGGTCTTTTGTGTCCGGTGTGGATGTTATGTCAATATATGCAGCAAGATGCAGATTAGTCACTAGAGGTTTCTATCACTTGCAATCCTCACTGGGCGTCACTACATTATGATAATGTGGGAATATCAGGATGTCTGCATTGAAGTGCTAAAATTCTCTGATTTGAGAGGCACTACTTTCACTACAATTTGTTTCTCTTTTTTCTTTATTAACATGTTCTCAAATGTACTTCATGAAAATGTATTCAATAATATTATCCAATATATTTCTGTCACAATGTAAAGATACATAATCGGTTTAAGTGATACAGATGGAAGATGGCCCCTAAAAAACGTGCTTTTTACCAGCAGATGTTACGCTTTGTTACACCGGCTAATTACAACCAAACGGTGAAAAGCATTGACTGAACTGAACCTCATCTATTGAGATGAGGTTCAAAGATCAGATCAGATCAGATCAGATCAGATAAGATCAGAGAGCAAACACTCTCCAATGAGGGTGTTTGCTCTCTGATCTTATCATCAACTTTTTTAGCATTTCCTGTTTTTCTTTTAGCTTCCGCTTGTTATCAGTATATATGCTGCAGAAAATGCATGTAAAAGATCAAAAGTTAAAACTAAAATGTTGCTAAGTTATCAGTAAGATGATGCACTTCATTTCATTTCCTTCGTCATTCTGCTCTAATTCACCAATATGAATCAGAACATATCTTCTCATCCAACTATGCGATATAATATATATTTATCGATAATATACTGTTAGTTTCCATGTAGCATTTTTCAACTCATCTAGTTCAACATTGTGCCAATTAGAGCTGAAAGGATTTGATCAATTCAAAAATGACAAAGATTTTGTCCCATGCAAAAACAAAAATCTGTATCTTATCTGTATCTGTGCGAGCTGAATTCAAATATGCTTTGACAATTTCATCCCCCCTCTTTTTGTTCCAGTGGACTCACATGGACATTAGAAGGGTGGAGTAGAGGCCGAATGCAGGTGAAAATCTAGAATTAAGTTTTACATGTTTTAAGTGTAACAAGAGCCGTGTTTATGAATAAGCAATAAACGCTCTGTCACAAAAAAACTAACCCGATAGGACAATTCTAAAAATTGTTTGATTTGGATTCAGTGTAAACAAAAAAAATATCAGCTGTAAATTAATCCAAAATGTAAATGAAAAAATAAAATAAAAAGGTCTATCTACATTTCATGAACAAATATCAAGAGCCAAGAATAGTAGTGTGTAATCTAAAGTGTAGACACAAGAGGGGCCGATTGGATCCTGCAAAAGGTCTTAGTATATATATATATTTTTTTTATTTCCAGAAGGGTTCAAAGTCGTCTGTAAGTTAAAGGTTGAGTGATGCCTAAAGGCCTCATGTTGTTGTAGTAGTGTGCCCGCAGCCTTAGTCAGTGTCGTCCAGTCATAGATTACAACCATTAAAGTCTGCAGTGTTCATTCCCACCAAACATTAAAGCAGTGAAGAGGCTTTAACTCTGAACTGTGACCTGAGTATTGGAATAAGAAATTGTAATTGTTGTCATGCAAAAGATTATAAAGTTCCTGCAAACATGGAGCCATGAGGAGGTGCACAAGAGTCCAAACTGCAGACCAACCTACCAACATCTAAATGACAGTATCAGAGAACATCTTAGGGTACAACATCCCAAAGCCAAAACGGTGACAGTACTGCAGACTTCTACCGGCTCACGAGGCAACAACAGTTTGCAGATTTCACCAGTATTTCTCTTCCTTACTCAAAATATCAACTACTGAAATACATTCATTTCATTTCACCCGACATGCCAACAAACCACTGCTCGACCTCGGCAACAACCTTCACAATGAAGGCTGTGGAATGGACCGCTGTTTGTGGACATGAACAGGATCTGGGATTTTAACATACAGAGAGCATTTTTACTGAACTTAATGTCAAGTTGGGGATTTCAAGTAACGTGTATAACATAAACTTCTGATATCATAGCAGTATATAAATGACAAAAAAAAAAAAAAATCACTAAAAGCATGTCCACTTCAATGGTTTATCTTTTTCAAGTTTACTTTAAATGTCTAGTTTTGTTGTAAAACCACTCAGCTTACGTTTATTCAACTTTTGTCAAGGTTGGAGAATTTAGGTGGTTTTCCATTTTCAGAACGAATTATCCGACCTAAGTTTACTTAAGTAAAATGTTTAAGGCTGCGGTTAAAACAGCTTAAAATGATTCATAGTGTGTGACTAGTTTAGACTCTGATTCTGTTTCTGTTTACCCTCTACGTCAGCCTGTTTACTCTCCTAAACTAAAGAACTGGAGGGGGAATACTGCCGAGTCGTCGAGTCTGTGCCGTGTAGGTGTGTCTGACTAAACCAACGAGGCTACCCAACAACGAAGCGTCTCCATCGGAGACCCGGAGTCTCTCCAATCACCCGTGTCCTTCAGCGCACCTCTCTTAAGTGATGTGGTTGTCCCGGCAACCAACATAATTAAACACCACCTAAAGAAGTTCGACATTGCCGATGCTACCTAATTGTAGTGATTGCTATACACCCACATGAAGCTGCATATATTAGCTACGTCCTGCTGAAGACGTTACCTGCCTGAACGCTGGACCGCCGAGCTCCATGCTCTCAGATAACCTGCATGATGGACCGCTTTCTGAGCTGCTGTCCTGTAATCCGAGAATTGAACTACTGACCATTAATCAAATCAATTGTTATAGATATCAGTCATTACATCTAGCTCATGACATATTCTTCTTCTCTGAATCTATTGCCGATTTAGACTCTAAGTTGGTTCAGTCTTCAATCCCTCTCTGCCACCTTTGATTATGAATAATCAGGCGTACAGTGCCTGACTAATCAAGCCCACATGGTATGCTAAGTAATTTCACCATTTATTATTAGATTAGCTATCTGGGAGAAGTTTTCATGACTCTTGCGTGTAAGTCTTTTGATATAGTAGAGTTCCTACCTTTCCCACGACCTACAGGAGCATCTTAGAGTCTGGAAATCATGTTGATATGTTCATTATATTATTTACTCAGTAGGCAGATTACAAGACTCACTCATATTAGCAAATTGTGACCACGGTAATCTTCCCTGACATGACCGTGACAGCAAAGGGCAACAATTCGATGTATACAGCAGATCATTGTGGGAATTTTCCAAGGAGCTAACATCTAGTTCCCAGAAATTAGTTTGGCATTGGGATAACCAAAAGCTTCCATGTCATTCCTGTTAAACTAACAACTTGATAACTGACAACCTGATAACCAGAACTGGCATCTGAATTCTCCAATGGCCACCTGTCCACACCAGGAAAGCTTTCTCCTGATTGGTTTGTCCATCTGTAACCATAATTGCTGGTCACTGAAGTGTTTGGGGGGGGAATGAAAACCCAAAGTGTCACTGGACACCACTGACGTAGAGGAAACATTGGTGAGAAAAGTAAGTTGTGGTGGAAAAAGGAGTCAACAGAAGGGAGAAGGGTGAATTGATTGGTTTTGGATGGGAGTCAGGCAGGAATTATTTACCTGTAAGAAATGGCAAGAGCGCTCCTGCTGCTGACTGGCCTTAGATTTGACTAGAGCTCTATCTAGGTTTAGGTTACCGGATCCTGCGCTGGCTCGTAGCTGGTTGTGGCTGCTGTTGTTGGTGTACACCTCTCGGGCTCTGCTCACCGTTAGGCTTGACGACCACGCCCCCTTCTTCACAAGGGGCCCGTCCACAAGACCCAGTGGCAGCAAGGGGCCACTTCCTCCACCGAGACCGCCACCGCTGTTATTGCTGCTACCACTAACTGGCACGCATGCCGACGACGCTGCATACTTCACATCGTTGTTGCTCCGGGAGGCTTTGAGTGCAGGATGGTGGTGTGCGTGGCCGTGGTGTGCGTGGGTGTGTGTGTGCTCGCTGAGGGTGCCGTAAGGATCCATCATGAAATACTGCTGGGACTGCGAGGAGGAGAGTGCGGGGAGGGGCATTTGGGGGAACTTGTCGGGGTTGTTGCCGGGGTACCTGCTCATTGTCATGGCAATGGGCGAGGGGGAGATGGAGGGGGAGGGGGAGGGTGGAGGTTGTTGGTGGTGAGGGTGGTAGAGACACAGCTCCCGTTCCAGGTTGTCATCTGAGCTCCAATATCCGGAGCCCGGAGCAGACGCTGAGCCGTGAAGCTGGTGGTGGTGGTGGTGGTGGCTTCGATGCTTGGGCTCGGCTGATCGACAGCGCTCGCGGCTCTTGCTGCGCTTCCGGTGGCGCGCTGGCGGAGCTTCGTCTTCTGGGCTGGCCCGGGAACCACCACCACCACCTCCTCCACCACCACCACCACCATTAACACTCCCATTATTGGCCCCCTTGGAGGACTGCGTGTTGTGCGGCCCCTCCAGTGAATGTGACTTGGTGAAGAGTTTCTGGACCGAGTGGACGAGGTGGCGGATTCTCCCTGGACTGTCGTTGTTGTTGTTGTTGGCCCCCATCCCCCCACCGTGGGCCAGCACTCCTCGTTTGTACTGCAGTGTGTGGTAGCCGTCTCTGGAAAAGGACGGCTGACGCTCAAACGGGTCCTCAAAGTTTGCCGGTACCCGAGTGGGCGTTTTACCCCCATAGCCTCCTCCACCTCCACCTCCTCCTCCTCCTCCTCCTATATATGGTACCACGGCCATATACTCATCCTTTACCTCAGGATGATGAGAGGAGGAGGTGGAGTGGCACCTCCTCGGGAAGGTTCCATAGGGGACGATGTTGTTGCTGTCAGAGGGGTACGGGGAGCGCTGAGCGTTGTAGTAGGACAGCTCAGCTGGATGTGGCATGGGGATGGGCACGGGCATGTCCATCTGACTGATCAGATATGGCTTGCGGTCAACATGGTGACCCAGTGGATCATATGATGGTTCATAGGAGATCACGTGGTGGTGACTCCGACTACTGGACAGGCCCTTCATGA